>NW_021703767.1:96231151-96351151 GCF_005190385.1 Monodon monoceros | reverse complement strand
GAGTAAATAAAACAAGCCCCATAATGAAGACCATTAATGATCCAAATCCTTGTAAAATAAAAAAGAGAAATTTTTCTGAGTCCTGAAGTCAAGATTATTACAGGCTTCAGGATTTTTGTGTGTGGATGGAACCGCAAGATTAGTCTTTGGCCAAGAGCACTTTTCTGTTTCTTGCAAAGGATTAGTTGACTTAAACTGGAGGCTCTCTCTCCTGATCCTGGAGCTGCAGACAGCTCTGTTTTTCCTTTGTGGCGCTTCCTGATATGCCAAAAACACCTTTCTTCTTAACCTTTGTAGTCATTTCAATGTTTATTCCATTCTAAGTCCTTATGCAGACTTTTTTTTTTTTGCTTTGCTGGGCAGGCCTCATAGAGAGCCAGTCTGTACTGTTTTCACCAAAATTATGTGAGAGCTTGTTTTAGCAACCACAAAACAGAAGTGAAACGTGGCCCCGATACGAAGTATTATTTTCAGGGCCTGTAAAAGTTGAGACTTCCTTTAGACAAAGTGAAAGCACAGGATACTCATACAATTGCAGTCAAAATACCACAGAAGCTACATGCCGCAGCAGGATGCCTGTCGGATAGACAATTAAAGTGGCCTGGGAATGACATATCCCCTCTTGCCAACATAATTAAGGTGTATTATTTGTCAGGGAGGTCAACGGTGAACAAATGTCCTAGCAAACTGGGAATGAAAGACAGGGAAGGAGCAGATAATGAAATTCAGGGATGACAAATGGCTCGGAGCCTGACACTGTGGCATCTGACAAAGAGAGACATCCAATGACTCTGAAACTTTTCCTCATGCTCTGGAAGGCGCTTGGATTGTGGGGGTTTTTTTCTAAAAAGGATCTTGTGTGTATCATTAATGTCATTCAGTTTCCTTATAGAAGAGGAATACCATTGACTACTACAGAAGGATGATGCAGCCCAGGCAGAATTCAAAACGCAGTACAGTTTTTACAATGTGTGCTCACTCCAGCTCCTTTTTGTAAATATTTTGTCCTATCTATCCTTGTTTCACAGCCACCTACGGTAGCTGGTCTGTCCACACTTTTTCCATTATTTGTTAATGGCTATTATGCAGATGAAATGTTTCAGAGCGATCAAATAGTTGAATCTCACCTATAGGCAGGCCTTTGACCTCAGCCAAGGACTCCCTACAACTCAAGGTATGACCGCTTCCAAGCAAAGCCATGATGGAGCCGTGTCCAGGCAAAAAGTTTCACAGATCACCAGCCTTCAAGTTGTTCACAGATTCCAAAGGCTTAACGACCCACAGAATAGTACCCGATGACTGCTACTTCCCGACGGTTGGCTGTGTTTATTGGGTTAGGATATTCGATAGACTTGAATCTTGTGGTATAAGATACTGTACAAGAGAAGGGATGCCATCTCCTGAGCTGAGCCAGCTTCTTTTTTTGAACAGATACTTGCTCAGACCTTACTCTGTACAAACGGTTCACGTTGCCTCAGGCGCATGGTACCACACTGGGCCATTTTACAAGCTAGAGATCACAAACTAACCACACGTAGGCAACAGTCAGTGACGCTGAGCACAGTATGTCTGCATCTAGCATCATTCATTCAATGAATATTTGTTGATCACTAATCACATGCGAGGCGCTGAGCTGAATGTGGGGGACAGAGTGATGACCAAAACAAACGTAGTCCCTGTCTTCACTGATGTTTTAGCCAGAAAGAAAGGCAGAAAGGAGCCAATACCTACCAGATAATTAATCATAATTGTGATAAGTAGGAGGAAAGATGTTGAGAAAGCTTTAAACCAACATATCTAACCGAGGCTGGGGTCTCAGGCAGGAAGTGACAATTAATGTAAGATGTAAATAGGAATTAGGTAGGAATTAGCCAAACACATACGGTGTGTGTGTGTGTGTGTGTGTGTGTGTGTGTGTGTGTGTGTGTGTGTATAAAACAGAGATGGAGGAGACGCGAGAGGAAAGGAGAAGTCTAGTATTTCAAGCAGAGGTAAGAAGACCTTGAGGAGGAAAGGAGTTTGGGGTCTTGAAGCCAGTACGTTTGGAGTGTAGCCAGTGGGGGAGAGAGTGACAAGGCCCAGACCCTGCTAAAGACGGTGGCCTTCACATACCTCTGCAATTAGAGAAAGCACTGCGAGTAAAGCAAAGCAGACACAGACTAATATGTCTGAGCAGCAAGGATACGATGATGAATTAAAGGTCTCATTTTCAGATTTCCTCTTCCCTCAAAAAAAAAAATGCTGCCTTATTCTAGGGAACAAATTTAGAAGGCAGGCGCATATGATAATACAACCACTAAAAATCTTATCATCCTAAATTTCTTCTTCTCAGTTTTCATGGCCTTTTTCTTACAGGGACTTCAAAAGCTCTTCACATGGCGGATGGCAACTAACATAAATGAGCACACAATTAAGTGTGTGCCAGGCAGTGAACTAGGCACTTTTTAAAATACATTTTAAAATTTTAATCCCCACAAAATTTTCAGATAAATCCCCCATCTTTCAACTGAGAAAACAGAAAGTAGGTAAATTGCGCAATATCAGAGAACTACCAAGAGGCTTGAACCTTGGTCCATCTGTCTCCAAAGTCTACACAGCTTCCACAGTAAAGACAAAGGCCTTTTTCCACATTGATCCACCCACCAGTCAAACTGGAGTCATCACTTTAAACTTGGTATGAAAAAATACGGTGATGGTTTTATGGAGGTTGCCGAAGACTAACATATTGAAATGTGAAGAATTCAAATCTAGTTATGTTTTTTTTCAGGCAAGCAAACACCTTCCTCTCCTTTTATTTTAACTGAAAGCGTTTCTTTGTCATATATACTGTTCCATGAATATCGTCCCCCATCCTGACCTCCACCCCAAACTATTGAGCTTTACCCTCTAGCTTGCCTTCAACATGACAATTTGGATTCTTTAAGGACTACTAGAGTGCGTCTCAGTGGAAGGGAAGATCCTTTATCTTCAGGAGGATGGTTCTAAGGTGTGTACCAATCTGGTCCCTTCCACACTCTCTCTTCACTGCTGTGCCTCTTTCTTACCTGCTCTCAGCCCACTGCTCACGCCCTCCCCCTTCACCACTGCTTCTCCCGTCCTCCTCCAGCCCCTTCCCACTTTCTTTCCTTCTCATCTTTTTTTTTTTTTTTTTGCGTTGCGCGGGCCTCTCACTGCTGTGGCCTCTCCCGTTGCGGAGCACAGGCTTCGGACACACAGGCTCAGCGGCCATGGCTCACGGGTCCAGCCGCTCCGCGGCATGTGGGATCTTCCCGGACCAGGGCACAAACCCGTGTCCCCTGCATCGGCAGGCGGACTCTCAACCACTGCGCCACCAGGGAAGCCCCCTTCTCATCTTTTTAATCACTTTGTCCACACCTCTCAGGTTTATATAAATAAACCGGCCTTCCATAGACATCACCGGCTGTTTTCCTTCCATCAATTACAGCATAGGGCCCTTCAGCGTTTCTCTGTTGTGCTTGTCGAGGCTGGTTGATGATAGGGCTTCTGTGCACCACAGAGGTGGATGATTCTTTTTCCTCGGAAAGGAGAGGAAGGAAGATGAGCTGTTTCTGAGACATGTGCAGGAAGCCTGTACTTTCCAGGAGGCTGCTCTGTGGAAGATGAAGGCGTGTATTTGTGTGCATGTGTTTTTTACTGCTGTGCCTGCAAAATGTCAAGGACAAGTAACTAGAAGGACTGCATCTTCTGGGTATTTAAGAATTCATGTGACTGGGATGGGAGTGGGGGAGAGGGATAGATATTGTTTGTTATTTGGTGGTTTTCATTGTTTTGCTTTGTTTTTGTTTTGCTTTTGCTATGCTCATTAACAACACATAGTACAACTTCTTAAAAGGTTTTTCTGTACTTCACAAGTTAACCCCCTCAAAAAAAATACACATTTCTATTATAACCAGGAAAAGCAACAAAATTTTATGAAAATAAGTAAATCCTCCCCCCCCAAAAAATCATTACTTTAGGGTGGCAGAAAATATCAGTTAAAAAAAAAAAGTTGGGGCTTCCCTGGTGGTGCAGTGGTTGAGAGTCCGCCTGCCGATGCAGGGGACACGGGTTCGTGCCCCGGTCCGGGAGGATCCCACATGCCACGGAGCGGCTGGGCCCGTGAGCCATGGCCGCTGAGCCTGCGCGTCCGGAGCCTGTGCTCCGCAACGGGAGAGGCCACAACAGCGAGGCCTGCGTACCGCAAAAAAAAAAAAAAAAAAAGTTGAAAACTTAAAGCTGAGCACAAATTTACTAATGTGTTGGTTGTTCGTGGTTATTAGCAAATTTATGACTTTCCGCTATATATCAAGACATGTTATGTTGGGTGTTATAAACAATTCTGAAACAGTGTCAAGACTGGCCATTAAAAAAATTTTTTTAACCCTGAAAATTGTTCACAATGTCTGGAATACAATTTATCTCTTCCAAAAATTTGTTGTTAAATATGTTAAATTATCCCAATGGCAAATTAATTTATATATAATATTATATATCACATTACATAATTTATATATTATATCATGTAATTAATTTATATATAATATCATATATATCATCAATATCTTCCACTGTTTTTTTGGACATTTCCCTAAGTAAGGCAATCTCTGATCTCTACCGAATTGTTGCAATGAAGGCTGCAATGTGACATGTGAGCTTTTTATCTAAATTTATATAGCGAAGGCAGGTTTCATTCTTAACTAAGTAAAAGTCAATCACTCTAATACCATATCTTAAAGATCTACCTCAACTGTGATTCCTGTGAAGTATTAATTGTTTTAGTTTGTCTGTTCTTTTTGTTACACTTTTGGGGTTGGGGGGGGAGGAGAAAAAATTTTTTTTAAATTTTTAACCATTTTAGGGGGAGAAGAAATTTTAAGCACAGTTCTTGAGATCACATTCTGAATAGGGAATTTATTGACTAAAGAGAATATGCTCTCTCATTGGAAATTCAACCTTAATACTTCATACATACATGTCAAGTGCTTCATTACACTTTCAGTCATTGTAAAGTAGAAGTTTCTCTTACCTCCACCACTATTTTATTCCAAAAGAGAAGAAAAGAAAAACCCTAAGAATCAAAAGTCCAAATCTCACAGCCTGGGCTTCTCCCATTGGTAAGGGCTGCCTACAAAGGAAGCTCTCATGAAGAAACTAAGATGCACTGGGGAGTTTTAATCACCAGTGTCATTCACCACCGGGAGAAGCACTGCAGAACTCTCTCATTGAAGAGCTTACCCCATCTGCTAACAAGATGAAGTCATTCATCGAGAACTCAGTACTGGTTGCCTTCTTGGCAGTTCCTATTACTAAAAAAGCATTAGCTGAAATGAAAAGAGGAATTCCCATTAATCTACTCTGAGAAGACTCTTGATTTCTTATTTCTGGAGAAGCACACTGTGATATTTTACATGTTTTAGCCCTTGATATCCAAAACATTTAAATTGATAGGTCTTTTAAATCTATGGCCATGAACGGGGGACTCGCCAATATTTCTAATGGAAGTCTCCAAAAGTATACTACAATACATATATCGACTTCTTGTTTCAGTGAGTATCAAGATTAATTGTCCCTGTAAAAGTAAATAAATATTGACAGAGGTTTCACTTTGGTCCATATTTTCCACTCAGGTCAATAAATCTTTGTATTCACCTCAACTGAAGTCAATATCAAATGATTATTAATTCATGGTATACTCAACTAGCAGCCAAAACTACAACTTAACATAGAGAAACATAGTTCCGCAGACCAATTTATATTCAAAATAAATACATGGAGTGAAAAATCACTGAATTGTTTCATACATTTAATGGAAATAAAAGGACAACCTATGGTCACCAGGAACGTGAAAGAATCTGTTGTTATTCTATTCTGTTCGTATTTGTCTAACACACAAAAAGTGATTCCTTTTATCTTACAATTTGACATTCTGCTTCTTTGCTTATAAATCTCATTCCTGCTTCCACTTACCGGTGAGATTTGCATATAGATAAATATTTATATAATAAAAAATAAAAGGAAGAATAAGAGAGAAAGGAAGGAGAAAAAGAAAAATTTTAAAGGAAAGGAAAAAGAGAGAAGGAAGAAAGAAAGAGGAAATAGAGCTGAAGGAGGTGGTGAAAGAAGAAATTGGTGAGAAGAATTGAGATATATATAATAAAATAAGAAAGGAGAAGAAGGTAATAGAATCATGGAGAAAAGAATTAAAATATCACCACTGATTAGCTGTGTATTTTCATAAATTTCAACAAAAAGAAATTTATTTCTTTCCAATATTCTTCTCCATTTATAAAGATGCTTCTACCCAACTCAAATGTCTTAAACATCATAAATATTCTAGTTTTTCATTCAAGATGTAATATGCAAAAAGCTATTAACTTATATAAATAACTCAAAGAAAATTTAGAGCAAATATTTTTTACACAGTAAATTTAGGACAAGTTCTTTAAAGTTTTCAGGGATTGAGTCATCGCAGCTAATTATGGGAAAAATAATTAAATGTCACTAGCAGGCGGATGGTTCATCGGAAATTATGGCACTTTTTATTTCCTATGAAGGCACACTAACATTTGAAGACAAGCTGCTTGAAAGAAATTGCTCATCAACACTGGAAATTGGCAAGCATATCAAAAGAGTTATTGATCTTTAGAGTGTTCGAACCCAGATACATTTGTAGTAAAGCAAGCACCAACTGAAACTGAAAACATAAGCTAGTTGATATTACCCAGGGAGGGCTTTACCCATTAACTGGGCTTTAAGTCCACATTACTGAAGCACTGCATTTCTGATCTTCATTGCTGCTCTTTTAAGTCAAAGCAAGGTTTAAAAATCTGTCTTTGCCTTCAAATTTTGATATTAGCCAAAACTTTCTGATTAGTGTTTATATTAACTAAGTACTTTATATTCAATAAATTATTTTTAATGTAAATTTACCTTAAACATTGTATATTTTCTAAGAATTATGAGCCATTCATTAGCTGAATTTTACCAACCAAAAAGAAGTGATGGTAACATAGAGAAGAGGGTTACAATACAATATTTCTAGATGTCTACGACACTTCTCGGAATCAGTAGGAGGATTTTGGAGGTGAAAGAAAACTTGGAGATCATCTCAACCAACATCTTCACTTTAATAAGAGGGAAACTGGGACTTCCCTGGTGGCACGATGGTTAAGAATCTGCCTGCCAATGCAGGGGACACGGGTTTGAGCCCTGGTCCGGGAAGATCCCACGTGCCATGGAGCAACTCAGCCCGTGCGCCACAACTACTGAGCCTGTGCTCTAGAGCCCATGAGCCACAACTACGGAGCCCGCATGCCACAACTATTGAAACCTGTGCACCTAGAGCCTGTGCTCCGCAACAAGAGAAGCTACTGCAATGAGAAGCCCGCGCACCGCAATGAAGAGTAGCCCCTGATCGCCACAACTAGAAAAAGCCTGCATGCAGCAACAAAGACCCAATGTAGCCAAAAACAAATTAGTTAATTAATTTAAATAAATAAAAATAAAAAGAGGGAAACCAGAACTTCCCTGGCGGTCCAGTGGTTAAGACTCCACATTTCCAATGCAGGGGGCGTGGGTTTGATCCCTGGTTGGGGAATAAGATGCCATGTGGCATGGCCAAAAGATTTAAAAATAATAATAATAAATTTTTTAAATAAATAAAAAGAAGGAAATCAAAGCAAGAAAGAAGATACTCAGCATATTAGTAGTAGAGACAAAATAAGAATCCAGTTCTTCTATTTTACTAAAAAGGCCACGTAAACAGATCCACTTCCTTTGTTTTTCAGAACCTTCCAAAAGGCAATTTGGCAATGAAATACACAATATTACAAATATACAATTTTTCACTAACATCCCCCTACAGATATGACTTTGAAATATGTACGATTTTCAACTGAAGCATATGTTCAATTCTTTCTCCAAATGTATATACTGTCCCAGAGGCACAGTTTGATTTGGTTTTAAGTGTGGAAATATGAAGAACTTAGGAATACAAAATGATAAACTCTCCCTTTGTTTTTTAATTATTCTTTAAAAGCAAACAAACCAACTAACAAACAAAAACAAGACGATATTGAGCTGAAGGTTGAAAGCACTTCTCTAAGATTCCTAATTTGTCTTAAATAATATCAAAAGTTAACCAAGGAAAGGAGGGCAGTTAATGATGAAGCAGCACGTGCAAAAGCACTGAAACAAGACAGGTCACAATATATTACAGAAATTATCAATTCTTCAGCTTAAACATGAAGTGTCAATGAGAGAAAAGTGAGCACTGAGGTCAGAAATGACAAAGCAGGGGCCAGACCTTTTCAAGGGGCTGGAGTTTGTTCTATAGCTTCCTGGTAAGCCACCGAAGGATCAATATGATCTGAATCTTCTTTAAGAAAGATCATTTGACATCAGTGCTAAGGGTATGTGGAAGAAAATGATCCTGGATACATAAAGATCTGTTGAAAAAAAATTGATCAACCAGGAGAGAAAAGAGAACACCTGGATAGCTAACAGATTTGGGTTATAAAGAAGAAAAACGTTATCTCCTGAAATTTAGGCTTGGAGTAGAGGATGAGAAATAGGCTTATGAGGTCATATATGAATTCAGTCTGGAATTCCCAAACTGCAGAAACAAATGCAAAACTGCTCTGAAGCAGCATAATCTAAGTGTAAGCTCTACAAGATCCCCTCAGATAAAGGCTTGTGAAAATGAGCTCATAGCCCCAAATTACAAACCATACAAAAAAATATTCCTTCAGAAGAGAAAATAAGCAGACACAAGGAACTTCAGGATTAGACATAAACCAGTAGATCCATAGAATAATTTGAGACTATAAAATAAATTTATTCATTAAAAATGTAAAATAAGAATCTAAAACCAAAAGAAAGAAACAAGATATTATTTTTTTCATGAAAGATTTTTTAAAGAAGCAAAGAGAATTTCTTGATTTTGAAAATATAGTTACTATAAGGAAAACATCAATAAATGAGCAAAACAGCAGACTGGAAACAAGTGAAGAGAGTAGAATGCAATGCAATGCAATATAGACCTCAGGAAATCCCCCAAAATGAATCATGAGTTGAAGAGAAAAATATAAAAGAAAAGCTAAGAGATATCAAGGATATAATAAAATGGTCTAACATAGGACTAGGACTTCTAAAATGGGTTAAAAGATATTGGAAGAGATGATGACTAAGAATTTTCCAGAATTCATAAAAGACATGAATTGTCAGGTTCAAGAATCACTAAAAGATCCAAGTAGAAAAAGTCAGAATAATTCCAGATCTAAACACATTGTAGTAAAACTATGGAGCACCATAAACAGAAAACATATAAAGACAAAGAGGAGTTATTAGGGAGAAGTCAAAAAGCAAATTACTACAGAGGAACTACAAAAACCTGACAGCAAAATCCTCAACAACAGCTTTTTTTTTTTTTTTTTTGCAGTACGCGGGCCTCTCACTGTTGTGGCCTCTCCCGTTGCGGAGCACAGGCTCCGGACGCGCAGGCTCAGCGGCCATGGCTCACGGGCCCAGCCGCTCCGCGGCATGTGGGATCTTCCCGGACCGGGGCACGAACCCGTGTCCCCTGCATCGGCAGGCGGACTCTCAACCACTACGCCACCAGGGAAGCCCTCAACAACAGCTTTTAAAAATGGAATAATACAGTCAGTGAACTGAGAGGAAATAACCGTTTATCTTGAATTGTATGGTCAAAAAAACTATTATTTAGAAATGAGAGTAAAATATAGACATTTTCAGACAAAGGCAAATGGAATTTACTACTCACAGAACATTGCTAAAAGAATACTAAAAAAATATACTTCAAGAAAACTTATACTGAACCCCGGAGGAAGGAATAGAACACAAGAAGCAATAGTGAGAAAATAAATTGGCAAATAACATGTATAAATCTAAATCATCACTAACTGCATCAGTAAAAATGACTCATAAGTACAAGGTGAAGCTAAAATCCTGGGCAGCAATTAGCACATAAACCGGGAGACAGAGACAATCCAAGTTAACGTGTTCCACAGTTCTCATACATTTCAGAAGGGGGGTCAATATTATTTAATGTGAGACTTTATTAAATATCCACATTAAATATTTATTAGTGACTATTAAAAGAACATAAGTAAAACACAGTAGAAGGAAAAAGAACATTCAACAGGGAGCAAGAAAGAAAGAAAAAAAGAAGTAGAGGGGGAAAAAAGAAACAAACTAAAAGCAGGGCAAATACAAAACAGAAAATAACATTTATCTCATTTAAATCCAAGCAGATCCCTAATCACAATAGATATAAATGGACTAGAAGAAAGTGAAAGATAAATTTTATTTAAGTAAAAAAAATCCAGCTATATGTTGGATTTTACATATGTTCAGGAGAGATACATGCAAAAACAAAAACAAAAAAAAACCACTCAGAAACTCCGGAAATAAGTGGATGAAAAAAAGACATAACCAAAAAGAAAGCCAAAGTGGCTATAGTAATATGGAACCAAGTAGACTTCAATGAAAAAAAATTATTCCCTAATTATTACAAAATGACAAAAGGAAAACTTTACCCGGAAAATACTGTATTCTGAATTTGTAGATATATAATATCTTAACCTCGAAAGCCATGAAGCAAAAATTGATAGAATTACAAGAAATAAATTGACAAGTTCACAATTTAATGACAAATTTCAGCACATCTCTCTTAGTAACTAATAAAGAAGAGACCAAGTTTGTAGGGGCACATAAGATTTGAACAGCATAATTAACAAGTTTGATCTAATGAACATATACAGAGTCTGCATCCAAAAATTATTTTTCCAGCTCATATGAAGTATTTATAAAATTTGCCACATTTAACCATGAAAATTACAGCACAATAAAAAATCAGTAACAAAAATATAGCCAAACTCATAGGTTTAGAAATTTTTTAGCATATTAAATAATATGTGGATCAAAAGGAAATCATGATAGAAATTATAAAATATTTTAAACTAAATAATATTGAGAACATTATATATCAAAACTTTTGGAAAGCAGGTAAACCGATATTAGAGGAAATTTAGAGACTTAAATGTTTATATTAGAAATGAAGCAAAATGTAAACCAATATATAAGGAGTCGGATCAAAAATTTAGAAAAAGACCAGCAAAATACAAAAAATTTTTTAAAGAAAAAGGAAAACACCTATAAAAACTAATAAAGCAAACAGAATTTTGGCATTTTGATTAATAAAATCAAAGAGACGTAAGTGAAAATACTAGTAATTTAAAGGGAAACAGAGAAACACAAGAGATTTTAAATGCTTAAGCAAATGCAATGAACAAATTTATTCCAATAAGTTTGAAAACCTAGACAAAAGAATACTTTCCTAGAAAGAGAAAACTTACTAAAGTTGACTCAGGAAGAAAGAACTTGAATGTATGTATGCAATTGGATTGAATGCAATTTGTAACTAGTTCCCAAAATACTTCAACCTAGTATTAAACAGGATTTCTTAACAAACCACCAAGTAACCAGTAATCCCATCTTACAGAAACCATTCCAGAGAACAGATGGAGAAAGTGGCAAATCAAATAATTTTAAGTAAAAATATAGTGGGATATTTTATGAAGCTTGACAAACTAAAATCCTAAAATACATCTGGAGGAATAAATGACTATGTACATTGTAAGGAAGGTGAAGGGAAGATTTGCCTTACTGATATCAAGACTTAATATAAAGCTGTGTCAATTTTAAAAATTAGTGTTAGTGGCATCAGGATAAAGAAAGAGACCAAATGATCAGAATAGAGATCCTGGAATAGATCCATATGTTTGTGGAAACCTGGTGTAGGACAGAGTTGGCATTAAAAATGAGTGGAGGAGGTGACTTGTTCAAGATGGCAGAGTAGAAGGACGTGCACTCACTCCCTCTTGTGAGAGCACCAAAATCACAACTAATTGCTGAACAATCATTAATAGGAAGACACTGGAACTCACCAAAAAAGATACCCCACATTCAAAGACAAAGGAGAAGCCGAAGTGAGACAGTAGGAGGGGCTCAATCACAATAAAATCCCATAACTGCTGGGTGGGTGACTCACAAACTGGAGAACAATTATACCACAGAAGTCCACCCCCTGGAGTGAAGGTTCTGAGCCCAAGTGAGGCTTCCCAACCTGGGGGTCTGGCAATGGGAGGAGGAATTCCTAGAGAATTAGACTTTGAAGGCTAGTGGGATTTGACTGCAGGGCTTCGACAGGTCTGGGTGAAACAAAGACTTCACTCTTGGAGGACACACACAAAATAGTGTGCGCATGAGGACCAAGGAGGAAGGAGCAGTGACCCCATAGGAGACTGAACCAGACCTACCTGCTAGTGTTGGAGGTCTCCTGCAGAGGTGGGGACAAGGACACTGGCAGCAGAAGTTCTGGAAAGTACTCCCTGGTGTGAGCCCTCCTGGAGTCTGCCATTAGCCCCACCAAAAGGCCTGTAGGCTCCAAGGCTTGGTTGCCTCAGGCTAAACAACCGACAGGGAGGGAACTCAGCCCCACCCATCAGCAGACAAGAGTATTAAAGTATTACTGAGCTTTGCCCACCAGAGAAACACCTAACAATACCCAAGACCAGTCCCTCCCATCAGGATGCCTGCACAAGCCTCTTAGAAAGCCTCATCCACCAGAGGGCACACAGCAAAAGCAAGAACTACAATCCTGCAGCCTGTGGAACGAAAACCACATTCACAGAAAGATAGACAAAATGAAAAGGCAGAGGACTATGTATCAGATGAAGGAACAAAATAAAACCCCAGAAAACAACTAAATGAAGTGGACATAGGCAACCTTCCAGAAAAAGAATTCAGAATAATGATAGTGAAGATGATCCAGGACCTCAGGAAGAGAATGGAGGCAAAGATCGAAAAGATGCAAGAAATGCTTAACGAACACCTAGAAGAATTAAAGAACAAACAAACAGAGATGAACAATACAATACTGAAATGAAAAATACACCAGAAGGAATCAATAGCAGAATAACTGAGGCAGAAGAACGGATAAGTGACCTGGAAGACAGAATGGTGGAATTCACTACTGTGGAACAGAATAAAGAAAAAAAGAATGAAAAGAAATGAAGACAGCCTAAGAGACCTCTGGGACAACATTAAACACAAAACTTTCACATTATAGGGGTGCCAGAAGGAGAAGAGAGAGAGAAAGGACCCAAGAAAATATATGAAGAGAATATATGAAGAAAATAGCCACCCAAGTCCAGGAAGCACAGAGAGCCCCAGGCAGGATAAACCCAAGGAGAAACACGTAAAGACACATAGTAATCAAATTGACAAAAATTAAAGACAAAGAAAAATTATTAAAAGCAACAAGGGAAAAATGACAAATAACATACACGGGAACTCCCATAAGGTTAACAGCTGATTTCTCAGCAGAAACTCTACAAGCCAGGAGGGAGTGGCACTACTATTTAAAGTGATGAAAGGGAAGAACCTACAAGCAAGATTACTCTACCCGGCAAGGATCTCATTCAGATTCAATGGAGAAATCAAAAGCTTTACAGACAAGAAAAGCTAAGAGAATTCAGCACCACCAAACCAGCTCTAAAACAAATGCTGAAAGAACTTCTCTAAATGGGAAACACAAGACAAGGAAAGGACCTACAAAAACAAACCTAAAACAATTAAGAAAATGGTAATAGAAACATACATATCGATAATTACCTTAAATGTGAATGGATTAAATGCTCCAAGAAAAAGACACAGGCTTGCTGAATGGATACGAAAACAAGACCCATATATACGCTGTCTACAAGAGACCCACTTCTGACATAGGGACATATACAGACTGAAAGCGAGGGGATGGAAAAAGATATTCCATGCAAATGGAAATCAAAAGAAAGCTGGAGTAGCAGTACTCATATCAGATAAAATAGACTTTAAAATAAAGAATGTTAGACAAGGAAGGACACTACCTAATGATCAAAGGATCAATCCAAGAAGAAGATATAACAATTATAAATATATATGCACCCAACATAGGAGCACCACAACACATAAGGCAAATGCTAACAGCTATAAAAGAAGAAATTGACAGTAACACGATAATAGTGGGGGACTTTAACACCTCACTTACACGAATGGACAGATCATGCAGACAGAAAATTCATAAGGAAACATAAGCTTTAAATGACACAATAGACCAGATAGATTTAATTGATATTTATAGGACATTCCATCCATCCAAAAACAGCAGATTACACTTTCTTCTCAAGTGCACATGGAACATTCTCCAGGATTGATCACATCTTGGGTCACAAATCAAGCCTTGGTAAATTTAAGAAAATTGAAATCATATCAAGCACCTCCTCTGACCACAACACTATGAGATTAGAAATAAATTACAAGGAAAAGAACGTAAAAAACACAAACACATGGGGGCTAAACAATATGTTACTTGGTTACAAATAACCAAGAGATCACTGAAGAAATCAAAGAGGAAATCAAAAAATACCTAGAGGCAAATGATAATGAAAACATGATGATCCAAAACCTATGGGATTCAGCAAAAGCAGTTCTCAGAGGGAAGTTTATAGCAATACAGTCCTACCCAAGAAACAAGAAAAATATCAAATAAACAATCTAAACTTACACCTAAAGGAACTAGAGAAAGAAGAACAAACAAAACCCAAAGTTTACAGAAGGAAAGAAATCATAAAGATCACAGCAGAAATAAATGAAATAGAAACAAAGAAAACAACAGTGAACATCAATAAAACTAAAAGCTGGTTCTCTGAGAAGATAAATAAAATTGATAAACCCTTAGCAAGACTCATCAAGAAAAAGAGGGAGAGGACTCAAATCAATAAAATTAGAAATGAAAAAGGAGAAGTTACAACGGACACCACAGAAATACAAAGCATCATAAGAGACTACTACAAGCAACTCTATGCCAATAACATGGACAAACTGGAAGAAACTGACAAATTCTTAGAAACGTATAACCTTCCAAGACTGAAACAGGAAAAAATAGAAAATATGAACAGACCAATCACAAGTAATGAAACTGTGACTAAAAATCTTCCAACAAACAAAAGTCCAAAAGATGGCTTCACAGGTGAATTCTATCAAACATTTAGAGAAGAGCTAACACCCATCTTTCTCAAACTCTTCCAAAACATTGCCAAGGAAGGAACACTCCCAAACTCATTCTACCAGGCCACCATCACCCTGATACCAAAACCAGACAAAGATATTACAAAAAAAGAAAATTACAGACCAATATCACTGAAGACTATAGATGAAAAATCCTCATCAAAATACTAGCAAACAGAATCCAACAACACATTAAAAGCATCATACACCATGATCAAGTGGGATTTATCCCAGGGATGCAAGGATTCTTCACTGTACAAAAATCAATCAATGTGATACACCACAGTAACAAACTGAAGAATAAAAACCATATGATCATCTCAATAGATGCAGAAAAAGCTTTTGACAAAATTCAACACCCATTTATGATAAAAATTCTGCAGAAAGTGGGCATAGAGGGAACCTACCTCAACATAATAAAGGCCATATATGACAAACCCACAGCAAACATCATTCTCAATGGTAAAAAACTGAAAGCATTTCCTCTAAGATCAGGAACAAAACAGGGGTGTCCACTCTTGCCACTATTATTCAACATAGTTTTGGAAGTCCCAGCCACAGCAATCAGAGAAGAAAAAGTAATAAAAGGAATAAAAATTGGAAAAGAAGAAGTAAAACTGTCACTGTTTGCAAATGACATGATACTATATACAGAGAATCCTAAAGATGCCACCAGAAAACTACTAGAGCTAATCAATGAATCTGCTAAAGTTGCAGGATACGAAATTAATGCACAGAAATCTCTTGCATTCCTATACACTAACAATGAAAGATCAGAAAGAGAAATTAAGGAAACACTCCCACTCACCATTGCAACAAAAAGAATAAAATACCCAGGAATAAACCTACCTAAGGAGGTAAAAGACCTGTATGCAGAAAACTATAAGACACTGATGAAAGAAATCAAAGATGACCAAAACAGATGGAGAAATATACTATGTTCTTGGATTAGAAGAATCAAATTGTGAAAATGACTGTACTACCACAAGCAACCCTCAGATTCAATGCAATCTCCATCAAATTACCAAAGGCATTTTTTACAGAACTAGAACAAAAAATCTTTTTAAAAAATCTTAAAAAAGTCTTTAAAAACTAGAACAAAAAATCTTAAAAATTTGTAAGGAGATGCAAAAGACCCCAAATAGCCAAAGCAATCTTGAGGGGAAAAAAAGGATCTGGAGGAATCAGACTCCCTGACTTCAGACTATACTACAAAGCTACAGTAATCAAGACAATATGGTACTGGCACAAAAACAGAAATATAGATGAATGGTACAGGATAGAAAGTCCAGAGGTAAACCCACGCGCCTATGGTCAACTAATCTATGACAAAAGAGGCAAGGATTTACAATGGAGAAAAGACAGCCTCTTTCTCTGCTGAGAAAACTGGACAGCTTCATGTAAAAGAATGAATTTAGAACACTCTCTAACACTATACACAAAAATAAACTCAAAGTGGATTGGAGACCTAATTGTAAGACTATAAAACTCTTAGAGGAAAACATAGGAAGAACACTCTTTGACATAAATCACAGCAAGATCTTTTTTGACCCACCTCCTAGAGTAATGGAAATAAAGTCAAAAATAAACAAATGGGACCTAATGAAACTTAAAATTTTTGCACACAATACAGCCACTATGGAGAACAGTATGGAGGTTCCTTTAAAAACTAAAAATAGAACTACCATATGCCCCAGCAATCCCACTACTGGGTATACCCTGAGAAAACCATAATTCAAAAAGAGTCATGTACCACAATGTTCATTGCAGCTCTATTTACAATAGCCAGGACATGGAAGCAACCTAAGAGTCCATAGACAGAGTAATGGATAAAGAAGATGTGGCATTTATATACAATGGAGTATTACTCGGCCATAAAAAGAAACGAAATTGAGTTATTTGTAGTTAGGTGGACGGACCTAGAATCTGTCATACAGAGTGAAGTAAGTCAGAAAGAGAAAAACAAATATTGTATCTTAGCACATACATACAGAATCTAAAAAAAAAAAAAAAGGTTCTGAAGAACCTAGGGGCAGGACAGGAATAAAGACTCACACGTAGAAAATGGACTTGAGGACGTGGGGAGGGGGAAGGGTAAGATGGGACGAAGTGAGAGAATGGCATGGACATATATACACTACCACATGTAAAATAGATAGCTAGTGGGAAGCAGCCTCATAGCACAGGGAGATCAGCTCAATGCTTTGTGACCACCTAGAGGGGTGGGATAGGGAGGGTGGGAGGGAGATGCAATAGGGAGGAGATATGGGGATATATGTATATGTGTAGCTGATTCACTTTGTTATAAAGCAGAAACTAACACACCATTGTAAAGCAATTACACTCCAACAGAGATGTTTAAAAAAAAGAAAAAAGCTTTTGCACAGCAAAGGAAACTATAAACAAGAAGAAAAGACAACCCTCAGAATGGGAGAAAATATTTGCAAATGAAGCAATGGACAAAGATTAATCTCCAAAATATATAAACAGCTCGTGCAGCTCAATATTAAAAAAACAAACAACCCAATCAACAAATGGGCAGAAGACTTAAACAGACATTTGTCCAACGAAGACATACAGATGGCCAAGAGGCACATGAAAAGATTCTCAACATCATTAATTATTAGAGAAATGCAAAACAAAACTACAGTGAGGTATCACCTCACACCAGTTAGAATGGGCATCATCAGAAAATCTACAAACAGCAAATGCTGGAGAGGGTGTGGAGAAAAGGGATCCCTCTTGCACTGTTGGTGGGAATGTAAATTGATACAGCCACTATGGAGAACAGTATGGAGGTTCCTTAAAAAACTAAAAATAGAACTACCATATGACCCAGCAATCCCACTACTGGGCATATACCCAGAGAAAACCATAATTCAAAAAGACACATGCACCCCAGTGTTCATTGCAGCACTATTTACAATAGCCAGGTCATGGAAGCAACCTAAATGCCCATCGACAGATGAATGGATAAAGAAGATGTGGCACATATATACAATGGAATATTACTCAGCCATAAAAAGGAATGAAATTGGGTCATTTGTAGAGACGTGGATGGACCTAGAGACTGTCATACAGAGTGAAGTAAGTCAGAAAGAGAAAAACAAATATCGTATATTAATGCACATATGTGGAATCTAAAAAAATGATACAGATGAACTGGTTTGTCAGGCAGAAATAGAGACACAGATGTAGAGAACAAATGTATGGACACCAAGGAGGGTGGAAAGTTCGGGGGTGGGGGGATGAATTGGGAGATTGGGGTTGACATATATACGCTAATATGTATAAAATAGATAACTAAGAAGAACCTGCTGTATAAAAAAAAATAAATTAAATAAAAATTTTAAAAATGTAGATTAAAAAATAGTACAAATTAAAATTGGAAAAAATGTTAAAAAAATTAGTAAAGATGAATTGTGTAATAAATAAAGGCAAAATACTTAGCTATCCATAAAAAAGGAAAAAAATGGAGCCTCATGTAGTAACCAAAAAAAAACAACCCAGAAACTCAATCATTACCATTAGGAGTGTGAAAGGTAAAATTCTAAGCTAGAATTAGCTGGCAAAGTTTAAAACACACATAAACCATTACCTGGCAATTTCCCTTCTAGGTATTTACCCTAGAAAAATTCTCATACCTGTGCATAAGGCAATCCAAAAGATATGTTCAGTACAGCGCAGTTTGTGATAGCAGAAAAAACCCAGGTCTTTCTAAGAAGAGGGACAAATTAGTCAACTGTGGTGTAGTCACAGAATAGAATGGAATGTTATACTGCAGTTAAGATGATTAAAGCTGTTGAACATTTATCAGCATGGATCAGTCTCAAATACAAAATGTTAAGTGAAAGAAGCAAACTGAAAAATGACATGCACAGTATAATACCATTCCTGTACATTTTAAAACATAGTAAAAGATCATATGTAGCTTACGGTGGATATATTCAGTAAAAGTACAAAAATGAATATGGAAATACTTTACCCAAACTCGAGGATATCAGAGAAGTGGTCCTCTAACTATATCTCTAAATTTTTATTTCTTTTACAAAAGAGAGATCATTAGCAAATATGCAAAACATTAATATCTGAATATATGATATTTTTATCCTATTCTTTTTTCATATATTTGAAACATAATTAAAATAAAATTAATTATTAGGAGTATATAACATGAAAAAAGAAGACAGATATTTCCATTTAAAAGTCCTGCCCAGATCTAAAAAGCTCTCATCACAAGAAAAAAGTTTTTTGTAATTATGTGTGGTGATGAATATTAACTAAAAATGTGGTAATCATTTCATAATATACACATATATCAAATCCATGTTATACGTCAGTTATATGTCAAGTTAAAAATAAAAATTATGGGCTTCCCTGGTGGCGCAGTGGTTGAGAGTCCGCCTGCCGATGCAGGGGACACGGGTTCATGCCCCGGCCCGGGAAGATCCCACATGCCGCGCAGCGGCTGGGCCCGTGAGCCATGGCCTCTGAGCCTGCGCGTCCGGAGCCTGTGCTCCGCAACGGGAGAGGCCACAACAGTGAGAAGCCCGCGTACCGTAAAAAAAATAAAAATAAAAATTATAATTCTGCTCACATGAGGGTTTCCTGGATCAGGCCTAGAGTCACTCCAGAGACAATTGCTGACCAAACTGATCCACCAGGGCAAGCGTCCTAACCAAAATACCTGGTGTTTCCTCCAGGTTTTGTGGATATGGACCAGGAATGATGCAAGAAAAAGCATCAAAGGTGGTGATTTCCAGACCAGGATTTCAAGTATCAGTAGTTAAGTAAATTTTATACATGTACACACACACACATGCACATAGACACACACATACCCACACAACTAACATCATTTCACAAAAGTAAAAGCATTATAAAAAAAATTTAAATAATCTCATAATAACCAAGTCTTTCAAATGAAATCAATTTATCTTTATGAATAGCCATATTTTTCTCATCTTTCTCATTTTGCCTCAGAATAATGAAAACTTTCCAATAGACTAAGAAGAGATCATAAGCCAATGTTTGGGGATTGCTTGTCTTGGGAACATACTTGGCATTCCGTTACCAGCTAGAGCCCAGATTACCAACAAAACTAGCATTACGATAAGACACTTATAGCGACCCCAGGGGGATTTCAGGAATTACATGATACATTTTGCTTTTCTTCATCAATTCTTCCAGTCTCACGTCTCAGTGAGAAACACTGGCTGTCCAAGACTAAATGTACAATATGCTATGAATCTCATGCTATTCATCTATTGTTAATTACAAAAAATTGTTTCTTTTGCTGGTTCAAGAAGTAATATAATCCCAAAAGTTTTTGCTCTATCTTGCCTTGCTTATTTTTGTTTAAATCAGTAAAACATGCACAGAACATATTGAAATATTAGGAAAACACTTTTATTTGGGACTAGTATCCTTAAAAATAAACACTTTTTAATCTTTCCAAGTTTGGTACATTACTAATATTGTCTTCAATTCTGCTCAGCACAGACATGCAGACAGTTTCCTGAGGTCAGTGACATGACCCCACTAACTTTGAAGAATAGTTGGAAAGGAAGAGTTAATGCACAATGTTGAAAATAGATATGAGGCGACTTAGATTTTGCAGCCACATGGGAGGTAAGAGGGAATTAGCTCTTCATGAAAAGCAAAATACAGCTTAGTCAATCAATTCAGTGACAGCATCAGCGAAATCAACTGTGTGACAGGACAACCTGTTGGCTAAATAGGTCACTTTTCCATTCACTCCTGTGCCCAATTCCAAATCCATATAGGTTTAGCCAATCTCAGGACTTGTCAACCACAGAAGTTCATTATGGAATTTCTACTTGGGAATGACATATAAAAATCTTTGCCTTCAATGCATTTTCAATTTAGGTAGGAAATATAAAATAACTGCTTGTGATAAGCACAGAGAGACAAAATGACATAAAAGATCAAGTTAAATAGTTATTTAACACATATGTTTTTATTACTATGATTATATACTATGACCTACCTACAGTAATATTACTGGAGAAATAATAGTAAATAGAGTAACCACAGAAATTAATCCATATTTAGAAACATAAGCATATGTATTATATCTCTCTTTTCTTATTTAATAGAATAGAAAGCTATAGTTAGAACAATGTGCAAACTTGCTGTTCAAGCATTGAAACTTATATGAATATCTGTTTAAGGCACTACTTTCTATAATTTTTCCCTTTGCCTCCAATTGCATGGTATGCCATGCAATTCATTCATTCATTCATTCATTCATTCAAAAAGATATTTGAGCATTTGCTGGGTACCAAGCACTGGGGCTCAAAACAGAGTTCACAGTTAAAAGTTAGAGTTTATTTGATCAAGTAGCATGCCTTATAAAACTTTATTCTAAATATCTGTGCAACACTATGTCCTTTTATTTTCCTTGTTGAACTTTCAGTTCTCACAAAACCTGAATGGTGCCTCTCCCTCCTCAGGCAGCACTGGAGCTCCCACCAGCAACAGAGCCAAGAGTGGCCTCCTCCACTTTGCAGCTCCTTCAGACTCTGATTGCACCCCACTCTGAGCAGTACAACCTACTCTTAAAAAAATGTGTCCTGGGTAAGCTCCTCAGATGGAAAATGATTTAATCTGTAGTAGCATTTGACTGTGCATATAATGCTTGGTGAAGCAGGAGCAGCCCTGACATTTTATGAATACGGAAATGAGAGAACATGTTAAAGAAGGCTTGACAGTGAGAATGAAGGAATGAAGAGTCAACTTAAGCTGTTGAAAGCCTAACAAGATAAAGGCAGGCAGGAAAGAATCTCCTTAAATGTGATGAAATAAGGCCTGAAGGGATGGAACGGTAGAGAGATTGACGAGTATACACTTTGAAACAGAAGATAAATGTGTTCAACCTGACAGTAACATGTGGTTAAATTAATCAAAGGGCCCATAGCCTTAAACGGTAGGAAAGAATACAGATTTATGCCACGATCATCTGTGATGGTAGGTGTGAAATTTCAAATAGATCAAAGAGGTGGAGCTTTTGAGACAAAACAGTTGTTAGGATTATACAGCATTCTCATAACATGTAAACATGACCACTGACCATGACACGATCTTCTCTGCTTTCCCTGTGGTTCATTTTCTCCACTTTAAAATGTAAAACAGGAGATTAAGAACAGTTCTTATTACCCAAAGGGAATACTTAATTTTAAGCGATTTTGTTCTTGTGATTTTTAATGATGAATTTTCGAGGGGGAACATTTTCAGAGAGTAAGCCTATTGTTCAAATTAACAAGTTGACAGTTTACACTGCCCAGTTCTTCCTCTTGAGCTTCCAAAGGCATGATGCAGTCCCAGATACCAAGCCCACGCTTTGCCTGTCTTGATCCACGCTACTCTACCCTGCAGAACTGTTTCTCATAAAGTCAGATGCCACAAGTTCTGTTGAGCACACTATTAAAGCTGGGGACAGATAAAAGTATTTTCAAAACTTTCTCAAGGATAAGCACTAAAATAAATTAGCCCTTAGCTAACTAAAATGACCAGCTAATCAGAACACCGCACTGAATATACTCATCACCGAAGTTTTATTATATACCATTGAGATCTTCTTCTTTTCACCTACCTGCATTGACTAAGTGAGAGCATTAATCTTTAAGGCAGTTATTCTTCAAACGAAGATAGAGGATAGTGATGGATCCTAGAGCATCTGCATTTTGTAAAGACTCCCCGTGTGCTGATTCTGGTTCCCCTTACTACTCCAAACTTCCAACTGAGAATCACTGCCTTACTGGGAAGAAAGCTTTTTATGTATATTAAACTGCTCTACTTAGGGTGCCATTCACCTTCAACTTTCTCATTAAAAATAAATAATGATGAAAATATCAATAATGATGACAGAAGGAATGGAAGAGAGTCAATAAATGGCTGTAATGAGTATGAATCCTCTTTGCAACTCATATCTAGGTTAAATCCTTCCTGTTTAGTGTAGTCGCCTTTCTCCTTCTACGAGACAGATTTGGAAGACTTGGTCACCAGGCTTCTCTTAAAAGTCCTTCATACAGTTGAGGACGGTTATTAAGTCACCTCTAAACCTCAATACCAGTAATCCTAATTCCATTCATCTTTTTTCATCAGTGCTGTTTTCCAACCCGTTAATCATTTTCATTGCTCTCCCCTGGACCCTATCCAAATTTGCCACGTATCTTTAAGCTTCTGTGAATTATGTGACCAGCTTATAGCTTTGATAGGCCTGGATGGTGGAAAAGGTAGAATCTCATCACTACAGAATATAAATGTATATGGGGGGGGGCCAGGGATGGAGGGGCAGATAGTTCAATTGTATGGTAAATTTCAACACAAATATGATGCTCACTTAAGTTTTTATGCCTTTGTGATTATTTCTAAACATACTATAATACAGTAAAATAGTCTAAGTCACAATTAGAGTCTGTATTTTATATGGATGCCTTTTTAGTGCAAACCAGTGTCTGGTTCCTTTAGGGAGTAGAAAGAAGGGACTACATTTTTCAAAAGGTTGGTTGTTTCTTGAGTGGAAATAGCTTTTTAATTGTAGAGAAGTGCTACTAGGAATCAAGTACCTATGAAAGACGGAGAAGCCAGGGTATGGCCACTGTATCACCAATATTCATTTTTTCCATGGCTTTTCCAAAAGAAGCTAAGCAGCCCCATCCTGACTATAGTGGTAGTTTGAATACTGTTTTCACAGTCGGAACTCTAAACCAATCATTAGCAGAATCTCTTCAGTTTCAAAGCCATTAGCCAGCTTGTACTCATGGGAAGCAGTATGGCACAGTGGCAGTGATTGGTGGCCAACCACTTATAAGCTGGGAAATTTCAGCAAGGTGGGACTCCTCTTTAAGGCTCTGAGACAATAATAGGCCTACATCATAGAAGTGATGTGAGTATTTGGTGAGAACAGCACCTAGCACATAGTAAGCATAAACACACTATCAGAAAAGGAATTGACTACAGGTGCAAGTCATGAACATCAAAACCAAAGGGGGACACAAAAATCTGTTCCCTTGGATATGCGATTATTATGTGAGTGCCTCTTCAAACAAGATAAAGCACAGTGGTCATGGGAAAAGCAGAGAGCAAAGAAAATGCTGTCGTGGCCAATGGCCGAATATCTCGTGGATGAAAACACGTCGGGGATCTGCAGAGTCTAACAGGAGTCAATCGGAATTCAGCAGATAAGCAGTTGCCTCTACGCACCTTAAATATTCCCTTGAAGAGACACCACACCCATCTTTGGAAATATATTCCCATGTTAGAACCAGACGTGCATATGGAAATTATTATTATCCCTTGGCTGAGGGCTTCAGTTATAAAACATTTGTGGCGTTTGCAACCTAAAAGAGGGATTTTCTCAAATTTGCTAAAGCTGCCTCATTTTTTGTAGGATCACCATTAGCCATACCTCATTTGAGATCAAGTGAATTGTCAGATTAACGTGTTTTTGCAGGAAGGTGATCCTGTTACTTCCTTAAAGAGCATGTAGCTCTTCTGAGGGTTATCGGCAAGCTGCCACTCCAGCTTCTCATGCCAATGCCCTTCCTGACTGGTCATTTCCCCTCAGGCTGGAGATAACCCTGCAGTGACTCCAAATTCTTTCATTCAGTATCTGATTCCATCTCCATCATAAAGCCTCCCCCAGAACATGGCTGGACCTAAGTGTTTCCACGACTTGGTTCATTCCTAAAATCCCAATCTGACTTTTGGTTGAACTGCAGTGGAAAATCCAAATCATGTGACAGTCAGAAGGAAAATAATGGCTTTTTCTTGATTCCATTTTCTAAACATACAGTAATGAACAATAAATATTTACAGGCAACTGTGACGACAACTGAAAAGTTTTCTTGGGGACCCACATAAAATAGACTATATTCCCTAAAACACGACCAAGCATGCATAAGCTTTAAGAAAGATTTTGGCCCTCCACCCATTAAAACTATTACACAATTTCTCTCCTTTTCACTGCCACTGATCGCCCCCCAAAAAGAGTCTATGAATTCACATCACATTAAAATGGGCAGAATCTTTATTTCCTTGATCCCATGCAGTCTGATTTTGCAGCTCTTTCTCAGCAGCATTGCTCTCCCCATCCCCCAATTCATACCTTACTTCTCTGCCTCCATATTTCCCACATACAGTCAGCAACCAAGTCCTGCTGATTCTTCCCTTGCTAAGCTGTTCTTTCTACTCCTACTGCCACAACCTAGTCCATGTTCTTATTATTTACTTCCAATGTTTCTTTTGCAATAATAGCTCACTAACTAGTTCTCTAAATTTTCAGTGTTTCTCTGTTACAATTCATCTTGCATACCTTTGCCAAAGTAAACATCCTACAGCATAATTCTGATTGTATCTCTTCACATTTTAGACATTCCAATGGCTCCCCATTATGTCTAAATAAAGTTTAACTTCAACTCATATGAGGCCAATGTGTTTGTTGAGTGAATGAGTAGAAAAATTCCACATGCAAGCTTTAGCAACTAACTTGCTATTTACTGAATAAAGTCCAAAAGAGAGGTTTTGTTTTGTTTTGTTTTGTTCTGTTTTGTGTCTTAAGCCAAGGTTCCCCATATATTGTTTGTGGCCTCTGAAATGTTTGAATCACTACTGGTAAATCAGCTGATAAAGAAGAGTTACTATTTTATGTCTTCTGCTGTCTAGATTTTAAAAATCTCTTTCAGATTTCAACTGACTATGCCCTTTATTTCTATTACTTAAGATATTATAAAAGTTTTCTCTATTGATTCTTCTTCAAGAATTGTTTAGTCTAAGGAAGTTTGAAGTTCAGGGTGCCAAAGTATACAATTTGTCCCGATGATCCCAACTATTTCTTCTATTTCAGTTTAGTGTAATTTGAACATATCATATCCTGAATTAATAAAGAAGATTCAGTAAAAACATATTTTACCTTCATGGAAAATGTCTATCCAAAATAAAATTTATCTTTAAATCCCATGAAAGATAACAGACCAAGATGGCAGTGTAAACACATGCTAAAATTGTTCCTGTTCAAGTATGAGAAGTAATGGATAACTATTTTTGAACTATTTGAAAGCACAAACCTGTTCAAATGCAAGAAAGAAAGTTTTCCATGGCCCATTAAAAAAAAAGGAAATCTACAACAATAAAGGGTCTTTGTCTGGGTTATGGCCAAAAATGAATTGTAAGGATTGTGCTTCAGCATTTAGGAAAGGGCCTGAACATGCTCCACACATGAACCAAGCACCCAATTGAAGCCAGAGTTATAACTGCATTCCCAGCCTTTGAACAGAGGGTAAAATCATTTTATTCACAGTATCACAAGACCTGGTTCAACTGAGGCAACTGTGAATTTCCATATAGCAAGGAATGTGTTGAAGAAAATTCCCACTCAGGATGAGCTCTTAAAAACTAAATTCTCAAGAGAAAATCAGCACCGAAAGAGACAATGAGCTCAATAGAAGGGACAACTTACACAAGTAAATAGAAATAAATAAGCAATG
The DNA here is from genome assembly GCF_005190385.1 of Monodon monoceros. Taxonomy (NCBI): domain Eukaryota; kingdom Metazoa; phylum Chordata; class Mammalia; order Artiodactyla; family Monodontidae; genus Monodon; species Monodon monoceros. The sequence continues at coordinate 96,324,515 of NW_021703767.1, read as the reverse complement.
CGAAAAGAACTTTTAAATAATGATGCTTAAAATTCTCAAAGAGGAAAATGAGGATTAACATCAATGAAACAAAAGTAGGGAATGAAACAGAACAATAGCTATGAAAAACTATTCTCAACTGGAAATCTTGGAATGGAAAATATGAAATAAAAAGTCCAATATATAGGCTAAAATGTAAACTAGATAAAGCTGAAGAGAAAATTAGTGAACTCCATTATGAAACTGAATAAATCTCACAGGCTGTAAAGAGATAGAGAATGAACTAAAAAGAAGTTAATAGGTATGAGAATATATATATGAATATATACACAAATATATATATGAATATATATACATTTAAACATATATTTACGTATATATGTATATATACCAGAAAAAAGAGAACAGAAGAGAGGCAATATCTGAAGAGATAATGGCTGAAATTTTTCCAGAATCAAAAAAAGACATAAACACTTGAAAGAGTCACAAACAGTATCAAAAAAGAAAAATCCAAACCCAAAGACATTGTAGTGAAACTTCAAAAGATCAATGATAAAAAGAAAAATCTTACAAGTTTTCAGAGAGGAAAAGACAGATTACCCAAAAAAGAGAATAATCAGGATGACAGAATTGTCTTCTCAACAACCAGAGCTGCTAAAAGAGAACAGAGAAGCATTTTCAAAGTATCGAGACAAAATAACTGAACCAGGATTCCATATTCAGTCAAACCAACTTTCAAGGGAGAGGGCAAGAAAAAGATATTCCCAGACATACCAGAACTAAAATAGTTAACTATTCATGAATTATTGCTGAAAGAAGTATTAAATTACATACTTGAACCTAGGGAGGGGAAAAAGGAAAGAATGAGATGCAAAAAACAGTAGTGAGCAAATAAGTCAGCAAGACATGCTGATACATCTTAAAAAAAAAAAAAAACTACAACTAACTTTCTAGAAAATAATAACAAGAGAGCTGCAGGTTGATGGCTAGGCCATGAGAGAGGTCAGAAGGATGTTCTAAAAAGTACAAAAGTCCTTATCTTTCATGGGAGGATGTTAGCAATACTAAATAGAGACTTCTTTAGAAAAATAAAAAATTATAATGTGTGTTAAGTATAGCATAGCCAGTAGAGGAAAAACAGGAATAAAAATACAGGTTTTCTAAGGTTCTCTCCCCGATCTTCTAGGGCCATTTACTATGGAGACAAAACATCTTAAAACTACAGACTTGACTTTACTGTCAGTAAAGGGAACAGTGTAAAATTTTGAAATCAGACAGCACTGTAATCAATCATTTACAGTTTATAGTTTTTAAAATAATATTTAATAATTTGACAATAGATTAAGGACATGAGGCTTAAAATAACTAAATAAAAATATTAGGAAAAACTACTTATTAGATCACAAAGCTTACCAATGGAAACTGTTAGAAGACATATCTGAAAGTAAAATAAAACTAGATAAAGGACCACACAATAAAAGTCAATGACACTGTCACTGACAGCGTCACTGACACTGGCTGTGTATTCCATGATAGCAGTGAATTAGGCAATATAATAGGTTCACATTCCTCTATCTTCTCTAAGTTTGATGAGTATTTTCTAATCGTCCTTTTAAAAATGTCAACAAGTTGTTAATTATTCAGCTTCTGAATAATGTACACAGATGAGAGCTGTTCATGTCTAAACCGATAGACAAAACTATATTTTAAAAGTATAGTGGTGGCGCAGTGGTTGAGAGTCCACCTGCCGATGCAGGGGACACGGGTTCGTGCCCCGGTCCGGGAAGATCCCACATGCCGCGGAGCGGCTGTGCCCGTGAGCCACGGCTGCTGAGCCTGCGCGTCCGGAGCCTGTTGCTCCGCAACGGGAGAGGCCACAACAGTGAGAGGCCCGCGTACCGCAAAAAAAAAAAAAAAAAGTAAATACATATAGAGAAAAAACTCAATTCAAAATTAGAATTTTGAGTAATTCAAAATAAAAATGGTATTTGCTTCTGAATGACATGATAGTGGATGACATTTTCTTTTCCAAACTTTCTAATACTCCCTATAATCAACATGTATTATTTTATATTGCTTTATCATCAGGCAAAATAAATGTTTTAAAATTATAAACTTTCCACATGAATCCATCTTTATAAGGATTCAATTGTTAAGCATTATATAATTTTAAAGAAAGCTTCTAAAACCCTATGTAATTCATCCAATATACAAGTAGTTTTAATTGTGTAGATATTAGGTTTAATTATTCACCTAACCAAAAGTCAACATGTAGCATAATGTGAGATTATATAACATGTTGCTTATAAAAAACAGGGCTAAATCTGATTATATAAACTAACCTCTTCCACTCACACATAAAACATTTGATAAAATAATAAAGGCCCAAAGGGACTAAAGGAAAGTTCTAATAGTCCAAGGAAAATCAATTTATTCTTCATTGAAACAAAAATTAAGTTAAATTTGGTCATTTTCCAGACTTTTATAAAATCAATGAATTTGTCCATGGAATCTTCAGGATTATAATTTACTTCTCTTTCTGTTAAGGCCTATATTAAAGTACCTACACAATTAGGCCCCTCCTGATTCCATAAAAACACTCATTCAGAAGTGTTATTCTCAAATTTCCAATAATAACTGAGTAATCTGGAGGTTTGCTTAAAGTTTGAATATGCATGCCTGGGTTGAGTCAAGCATATTAATCATTCCATTCTACGTGACTCTGTATAATGTAATGAGCATTAACAGACTTCCGATTTCCTGTATCTCATTTTTATTTTATTATACCACAAGGGCTAAAGACCAGAAAAGAGACGTCTAATTTTTAAAAAAAAATTGGAAAACATTGCTATTGAATTTCCTAATAAATTACTAAAAGCATTTACACTCAAATTATAGTGATGATCTACTTAATATTTTTATCCTCACTAATTAAAAAAAAGAAAGAAAGAAAAGTCTCTTATTAAAGGCCATGTTTTTACCCAGCTTTGGAATACTCATTTGGACCCTGCAAATAAAAACTTTAAGTGCCATTTCTACAAATTCCTATTACGTATCTGGTTCAAGAAGCAAGTCTATTGTTAACAAGATGAAAACATTCCCACTTATGCCACTGGCAAGATTTTTAATGACCAGACTGGTCATTTACCTACTTTCATTGTTTAAAATCTAACAAAGGATTTACTCATTTTTGATGGATACCTTAGAACTCATTAGGGTTAGCTGGAGTTTCTCTGATCCTCAAAGAGACAAGGAATTCAGGATTTTAATTAGAAAGACTGGTTTTCATGACTATACTCAAACTTTTATTTTTTAATGTAAAATTATGTTTAAGGATATCATGCTATTCAGAAGTAACTAAATAGTATGATTGCTGGGTCAGCCACTTACAAATTCAAGGTCTGTATCACTAATATAATATCACTACCCAATAACAATAATTCTACCGGGTGCATTAGACTTTACTAAGCATTACCACATATGTCACATAATGTAACATTCGCAAATTGTAGGAAAAGCAGCATCATTTATGATCCTCAGTTGACATCTGTTGTTTTCTTACAACCCAGGACCTACTTCTCTTTCCTATAGTGCTCTGATTTCCTTCTGAGGATTTACCTTTTACCCATTGGACAGACATGGAACCGGACTCAGAAGCCCATTCCCTTCCTAGAAGTTGGCATGTTAACCAAGTTAGGCCAAACTTTGGGGTCCCTCCTGTGAATCTGAGTCTTGAGCAGAGGAACAAAGGCAGATAACCCTGTTGCTTCCAACCAGAGAACCCTGAAATACCCTTTTACACATGAAGCATTTGAAATGCAGAAATGTTAAGTGATTTTCCCAGGTTGTTCAATAAGCAAGAGAGGGGTGACCTCACGACTCCTAATCCAGTGTTCTTTGCACTCGCCACAAAGATCCAGATGATATACAACACTTCCTTTATTGAAGTATAATTGAGTTATAATATTATATTATCAATAGTTTTAGGTGTACAGCAGTTATTCAGTATTTTTACAGATTATTACTCCATAAAAGTTATTACAAGATAATTGCTATAATTTCCTGTGTTATACAGTATATCCTTGTTGCCTATCCATTTTACAGAGTAGTTTGTATCTCTTAATCTCATACCCCTATCTTGCCCCTCCCTCCTTCCCTCTTTCCACTGGTAACCATTAGTTTATTTTCTACATCTGTGAGTCTGTTTCAGTTTTGCTATATACCTTCATTTGTTTTATTTTTTAGATTCCACACACAAGTGATATCATATAGTATTTGTTTTTCTATGTCTGACATTTCACTAAGCATAATATTCTCCAGGTCCATCCACGTTGCTGCAAATGGCAGAATTTCATTCTTTTTACGGCTAAGTAATATTCCATTGTACATAAACCACATCTTTATCCATTCATCTGTTGATGGGCACTTGGGTCACTTATGTATCTTGACTATTGTAAATAGTGCTACTTATGAACACATTGATGAGAGCTTTTATCATGAATAACTGTTGACTTTTGTCAAATACTTTTTCAGCATCTATTGAGATTATCACGTGATTTTTTATTCTTCCTTTTGTTAACATGATGTATCACATTGATTGATTTGCAAATATTGAACCATTCTTGCAACCCTGGAATACATCCAGCTTGATCATGGGGTATGATCCTTTTTATATATTGTTGCATTCAGTTTGTTGATATTTTGTTGAGGATTTTTGCATCTATATTCATCAGGGATATTGACTTGTAATTATCTTTTTTTTTTTTTTGTAGTGTTTTTGTCTGGTTTTGGTATCAAGTAATGGACACCTCTTAAAATGAATCTGAGAGTGTTCCATCCCGTTAAATTTTATAGGTATTAACTCTTTATATGTTTGGTAGAATTTCCCTGTGAAGCTGTCTAGTCCTGGACTTTTGCTGGTAGTTTTTTATTGTTATTCTTATAAATTCAATTTCACTTCTAGAGATCAGTCTGTTCAAATTGTCTGTTTCTCCTTGATTCAGACTTGGCTGCTGTATGTTTCTAGAAATTTTTCCATTTCTTCTACATTGTCCTGTTTGTTGGCACATAACTGTTCATAGTATTCTCTTATGATTGTATCTCTGTGGTGTCAGTTATTTCTCCTCTTTCAATTCTTATTTTGTTTATTTAGGTCCTCTCTCTTTTCTTCTAGGTGAGCCTGGCTAAAGGTTTATCAATTTTATCTTTTAAAAAAAACATCTCTTGGTTTCATTGATCTTTCCTATTGTTTTTTTAATCTCTGTCTTATTTCTTTCCTCTCAGATCTTTATTATTTCCTTCCTTTGGCTGAATTTAGGATTTGTTTATTCTTCTTTTTCTAATTCCTTTGGGTGGTAGTTTAGGTGGTTTATTTGAGATCTTTCTCATTTCTTGAGGAAGACCTGTATCTCTATGAACCTCCCTCTTAGAATAGCTTTTGCTGCATCCTATAGATTTTTCAAGTGTGTTTCCATTTTCATTTGTCTCAAGGTATTTTCTGATTCCCTCTTTGATTTCCTCTTTGACCCATTGGTCAATGAAATGGTCAACTGACCCATTTTTTAGTAGCATGTTGTTTCATCTCCACACGTTTGTTCTTTTTCCATTTTTCTTTCCGTAATTGATTTCTAGTTTCATACCATTGTGGTCAGAAAAAATGCTTGATATAATTTCTATCCTCTTAAATTTCTTGAGACTTGTTTTGTGACCTAGCACGTGATTTATCCTGGAGAACGTTCAATATGCATTTGAAAAGAAAGTGTATTCTATTGTTTTTGGATTTAATGCTGTAGATATCTATTAAGACCATCTGGTCTATTGTGTCATTTAAAACCACAGTTGCCTTATTGATATTCTGTCTGGATGATCTGCTTAGTGATGTACGTGGGGTGTTACGGTCCCCTACTCTTATTGTATTATTGTCAATTTCTCCCTTTATGTCTGTTAGTATTTGCTTTATATATTTAGGTGTTCCTGTATTGGGTACATATATGTTAAGAAGTGTAATATCCTCTTGTTGTATTGATCCTTTTGTCATATAATGCCTTTCTTTGTTATTTGTTATAGCCTTTGTTTTAAAGTCTATTTTGTCTGAAAAGTATACAAATATTGCTACCCCTGCTTTCTTGTCATTTCTGTTTGCATGAAATACCTTTTTCCATCCCCTCACTTTCAGTCTGTGTGTGTCTTTGTTCTGAAATGAATCTCTTCTTCTCCTTCTCCTCCTCCTCCTCTTCCTTCTTCTTCTTCTTCTTTCTTCCTGTGTGGTTTGATGGTTTTCTTTAGTAGTATGCTTATGTTCCTTTCTTTTTATTTTTGTGTATCTATTGTAGGTTTTTGATAAGTGGTTACCATGGGGTTCAGATACTTTGATCTATAACTACATCTACTTGTTTTAAACTGGTAGTCATTTAAGTTCAAATGCTAAAAGATATACATTTTTTACTCTCCACTCCCACATTTTGTGTTTTTCATGTCATATTCTACATCTTCATGTTTATCCCTGTTTATTGTAGTTATAGTTGCTTTTATAATTTTGTGTCTTTTAACCTTTGTACTGGCTTATTTCAGTGGTTGATCCTCAGTTCTTACTGTATATTTGCCTTTCCTAGAAATTCCTACTTCCTTTCCACTTAGAGAAGACCCTTCAACACTTCTTTTAGGGTAGATTTACAATTGATTAACTCTTTTAGTTTTTGCTTGTCCAAGAAGCTCTTTATCTCTCTTTCAATTCTAAATGATAATCTTGCTGGGTAGAGTACCCTAGTTTGCAGATTTTGCCCTTTCAGCACGTTGAATATAACATACCACTTCCTTTTGGCCTGCAAAGTTTCTGCAGAGAAATCAGCTGATAGCCTTATGGAGATTCACTTGTATATGACTCTTTGTTCTTCTCTTGCTGCCTTTAGAATTCTCTGTTTATCTTTACCTTTTGCCATTTTAATTATGATATGTCTTGGTGTGGGTCTGTTTGTGTTCATCTTGTTTGGGACCCTCTATGCTTCCTGTGCTTAGATATCTATTTCCATCTTCAGATTTGGAGAGTCTTCAGCCATAATTTCCTCAAATACATTTTCAAAACCTTCTCTCTCTTCTCCTTCTAGGACCCCTATAATGCAAAGGTTGGTACACTTAAAGTTATCCCTGAGATATCTTAGACTGTTTTCATTTTTGTAATTTGTTTTCCCTTTTGCTGTTCTGATTGGGTGATTTCCATTATTCTATCTTCCAGACCACTTATGCCTTCTTTTGTATCACTTAGTCTGCTATTCATTCCTTCTAGTGTGTTTTTATTTCAGCTATTGAATTCTTCATTTCTGATTGTGTCTTTTTTATATTTTCTAGTTCCTTGTTAAAATTTTGACTCTGTACGTGTGTTCTTTTCCTTAATTCAGTTAAGATTTTTATTACTAGTGCTTTGAACTCTTTATCTGGTAAATTGTTTATTTCTGTTTCATTATTTATTTTTTCAGAGGTTCTCTCTTGCTCTTTCAAGTGAGAGCAGTTTCTTTTTTCATTTTGCTTAACTTTCTCTTCTTCTATGAATTTAAGTGAAACAGTTACCTATTGTGGTTTTAAAGGCATATTCTTACATGGGAGTGTCCCTATACAGACATTACCCAATCCCTTTGATGGGAGAGCTAGATTTGAGATGGACACAAGTCACATCTTTCCTCAGGGTGTGCTGGCAGCTATCACCTTGGTAGGGGGTGGGGCTGGAGACGGAGGGGGCCAGAGTGCTCACTCTACTTGGGCAGGGACACACACCTCAGCTGAGGCTGTTGCAGGAAACCCAGTAGCCTCTAGAGCAGTCCTTTCTCTACCCTGCCTCCAGAGCAAGCCAGCTCCCCATGAGTGGAGTACAGGCTTCCCACAGCCCTCCGGTTAGTCCCAGTGGTCCTTTAACCGGCCAGTGGTTCTCATCTCCCCCAGATAGGACCCCAGGACTGGGACACCCAATCTGTGGCTCTCATCCTTCACTCCCCAGGGTGGATGTCCACTCATATATTCTCCTCTTTCCTCTGAATCCCCTCCCAGGAGCATAGGTTCTGACTGGATTGCTTTTCTTCCCTTCCTACCCAATTACTTTGTATCTTTCTTATAGTCTTGGTTGTACAGGAGTCTTTCTGCCAGTTTCCAGTTAGTTTTCAGTGAGAATTGTTCCACATGTAGATTATTTTTTATGTGTTCATGAGGGGAGGCGAGCTCCATGTCCTCTTACTCTGCCACCTTGGTCAGTCTCCCATACAACACTTCTTTTAAATGGAGTTTCATTTTCCAATGGCTAAATTGCTTTAAAGTTTAAAAATCACTACAGGAATAACTTTAAAGCAAAGGATAATCTAATTTTGGATGGCCATAAGCATCTTCATAGAACTTTTAGAGAAACGCCATCTATTTCCTTCAGTAATACTTCCAGATTTTTATAAGGAAAACCTTATATTGTACCTTGTACTTCAATATTGGGTTATAATGCCTACTACTCACTGACTTTTCCAACTACTTCTTTTCTGGATTCAAACATCATATTAAAAAAAGCAAAAAGATACAGCAAATTAAGTGAATCAAGAACTCTAACAGTGGTAATGGCTAGCATTTTTTGAGTGCCTACCATGTGTCAGGAAATTTATTGGCCACTTTATATATATTAAATGCTATTAAATCCCCACAACAGCATTGCAGGGTCAGTACCAATATCTCAGTTTAAAATGAGTGAACTGAGACTTAGAGATGTTAATAACTTGCCCAAGTTCATATAACTGAATAATGATAAAACTACAATCTGAAGCCCAAATTACTTCCATGAATACCATATATCCTCTGAGAAACACTGAAATGAGACATTAGGATATAGTCTTACCCCTTCAAAGGCTTAGACAAAGAGAAGGTTGGTAATATCATAGACTCTGTGATAACTAGCACTGCATAAATCATAATCAATAGAAACACTAAATCTATACTCAGAATTTGGAAAATCACAAGATATCTACGTTAAATAGATAATCTGAATACTGTGATAATTGAAAAGACAACATTTACACCCATTTGATATCAGAAAAGGCTTACATTTTGAAAAAGTCTAGAAATCTTGCTTTCAGGTTTACAAGGGAAAAGGGTCCTTCACTTTCTCTCCTAGATTTCTTTGCCTTCCTACTACATTTCTCTCCAAAAAGTTTAGCTTATATCAATCAAAATTTCCCTTTTAACAGATGTGCATCTCAAACTCAATATCCCACCCTTCACAATTACTGCATAACCCAATTGTGAAGGGAAAATGATTGTTACGTGGAATATGTCTTTAAAACCTTTAGCAGTTAAGAAAAAAGAGATACACCTAGGCTTATTTTTTCCATCTGGATCCAAAACTTTTCATGGGCAAACTATATGGTATTTGTATTGGCAAGGAGAAGTGTGTGATTTCAAAACACCATCTAGTAGTGCTGTAATGTAGGCCACAGTGCTAATGAGGCATGGTGGTGAATATCGTTCTTGTAATAGTATCAATTGTTTCAATATGTAAAAGTCTGTTTAAAGCTATGCATTGAACCTCTACTCATGTCTAGTCATCCTAAAATTGAATCCTACAAGTTACTAACAGACTTAAGCTTACAACCATCTCTGAAAATAGATCAAAAGGCACACCCTGCTCAAGATGGTTCAATAATGTCCTTTTCTGGGAAAAAGTGAGAGCAGTTCTCAAAAACAAACACTTTTTTAATTGACTGATTGCACAACCTAATGGTGGGATTGTCCAGACTTGGTGTTTGGTGGGGGAAGATTCAACCATGCTTGATTACCCTCACTTCATCTGGAGCTCTGTCCCCATGAGGATACTAAAATCAAACAACCAAGAATTGTATCAGTAAAGTGCTTAATGAAGATGTCCTACAGTGGAGTTTAAACAAATATGAATGTACTTATTTTTCCTATTTGATTAATTGCTATCTTCCTCCTAAAGAAAAAGCTTTTCAGAAAGATTAGGTCGTGGCTATTACATGCACATACTATAATTCATATAACACCATTGAAAAGAGCTCAGAAGCCAGATTCCACACTCACAAACTCAAATTTCTTTCATCACTTTTTTCAGTCCATCCCCAACAAAATGTTTCCCATCACCAACCAGCCTGGCTGCCTAAATAAGATCTGTAGGATCCTATCAGTGATGGTGATGGTGATGGCAAGTGAATGATGAGGCAAACATTTGTCAGTTCTGCCTCTTAAGGTTTGGAGTGATCTTGTGTATCCAGAAATCAAGGGTTTCATGCTATTAATATTTATATTGTCTAAAGGAATGCCCCCGTATAGTGATTTGTGGCCACAAAACTGCCATAACTACCACACTCTCAACAGGAGCATATAACAAAGACATGGAAGAATAGCTGGCCGACTGCACCTGCATTTCTGCATCTGCAACTAACAACTGGTCCAAATGGGAGGCCACACCCATAAGGTAGAGGTGTGGGGAGAAACTGGCCGACTGCTGAGCGTGCTGTAATATAGTTGAACCCCCTCTATGCTGTTAAATGAAAAACAGAGATTAGACACAGGAAAGCAAAAATGTCCAACTTCTTCTATTAAGGGTTTATACCCTTCTATCAGGGTTTATACCAGATCTGGCAATAAATTATCAAGTAAGATAAGATTCTATTGTATCCAAGGATAAGATACCCTGAGATTCTCAAAGAAGTTAAAACAAATTTAAATAAAGTCAAAATCCTTCCCTAATTCTAGAGCAACTATTTTTCTTTTTGCCAATGTGGAATATTTCATGCCCTTATCAAAGGCATACCAGAGCATCACATGGTCTAATTCCATTTTTCCGTGTTTTACAACATGGTCACCTTTTGCTGGAGGAGAGGAGGGAAGGAAGTCCATGACGCTCTCTGGAGGCTCCACGGCAGCCTGTTTTTGCTCTTCATCAAAACCTTCTGAAAACAAGGGCTCTTTCCCCTCTTTATCATGAAGGTAGAACTTCGGTTCTTGAAAGCCTCTTGCTGCTTTCTTTCCCGGCATTTCTCGCCTCCCATCAGTCACAGGACAGACTGCCTCCACAAGCCATCATTAACCTGCCAATTCTGCCTCCAAACAAGGAGGACAAGAGCTCACTAATTTGAAGATCAAAAAGCCACTTGTCCATTATATAATTGGAATGAAAGGCAAAATGTTGCCGTTCTGAAGAGCCCAGTAATTACTAGCTGTTAATTGCTCTCTCGTGGTGGCTCACTTGTAATTAAAAAGAACAGCTCGTTGCAGGCCGATAAGCAATGGTGGAGACCAGCGGTTTAATCAACAAAGCAGAAAAATTTGTTTCTGCCGCGGCCAACAACAGCTTGAGAAATCTTCAGATGTCCAATTGAGATTAAAAACTGTCATTTAGTGCAGTCAGATTTTATTTTAACCAAGGAAATGACTATTTGAAGTCTTCCAACATGAGTGTCTCTGCCACATCCCCGCTGGTGCCGTGGGGACTAATCACGGGCTGGGGTTGTGATCACTCAAGTAAAGAAATGTAGCGACTTTCCTCTTGACTTCATCATTCTTGGGTAATTGGCCTGTCTGAGGTGAGTACTCTTTTTTTTTTTTTTCTTTTTAAAGAAAGCGCTTTAAAGTATGGAAGGCCCACAGACTGTGCATTTAATTACTGTTCATATTTCATGCAGTCAAACTGAATTTCATTTAAAAAGAAAATGATTTACCCATCTTAAAAAAGCCTTATATGCTCTGCTCTGCCTTTTTCTTTCAGGGGTTATATATTTACATGCCCCCCAAAAATGTATTTAGGGCATCAAAGTTAATTCTGTAAGCTGCTTCTCTGTCATTTCCTCTTTCATCTAATAGCCACAAATGACAGCTATCCTTAGGAGGGGTGGCTGGATACTCCCTGGAAAAATAATACTACGTTTAGTTAAGAAGGTTCCCGGGTTAAGTGGGATTACTTGGTCCCAGTTTGGCTCGCATTTCTCCGATTGTGAACGGTGTGCGTGCCCACCCCCATGCCTCTTTTCTTCTCCTCCTTCTTCCAGGTTGTGGTAGTTGGAAAGCCATTTGTTTTTAAAATTTGCATGTGCTTCCACTTAACTGTTCCTCATATGGGTCTCAAGCTATGTTTAAGTCTAGTCTTTCATCAGGGAGGAAATAACTGCTGTCTTCACTAATCAAAAGAAACGCATCTCTTTGTTGTCTGGATTATATTAAAAATGGGCCTCAATCACAATGCCAGTGATACAAACTCTTGGTCAAATATCTACCATACAAATTGTGTAAGCGTTGGCACTAGTCATCCTGTACAAAATGGTTTATCACTCCAGTTCAAATGGTGCTTCTGAAAAGATCTGTCCCCTTGCCAGCCACTAAAGCAAACTTCTCTTTCTCCTACACTAACGATAGTCTTAAGATATAGCCTACAAGTAAATGAGTAAGTTAATTCAGGGTAATGAAAAATTAACCTACTGTTAGCTTAATTTGATAGTCCCTATCCTCTCTTTGAAAACACTGCTGACGTCAGGCTGAAGGAGACTGGTACCCCCTACTTTACTCCATGCCAATCTACTTAAAGTTATACAGGCCTCCCTCCTACTAGGGAACTCATCAGTTGAGTTCTAAGCTAACTTTCCTGCATTAAGATGTCTGCTTTCAGGAAGAAGAAGGAAGAAAGGAAAAGAGAAGCTTTACCGGGTTTTCTTTTACCCTTCTTTTCATTTTTATCTGAGAACCAATGGCCTACCATTATGGAAAGGGTAGAGTCCAATCTTAGTTTAAATCCCAACTTTATTGTTTCTTAATGAGTAACCATGAGAAAGTTATTTGGCCTCTTAAATCTCAGTTGAATCCATGGAGAAAATAACTTTTAAGGGACTGTTGCCAAAATTAAATGAAAGAATATTTTGAACATAATAGGTATTTGGTAAATGATAGCTGTTCCTAAGGAATGTTGGATACTAGTAATATGATATGCATGCAGTTCAAGAAGGGTCACTCCCCATGGAGTCCTCTGTATACTTTCAAATATGGCAGGAGGACCTGGAAAAGGGAACCCCAGAAGTGTTTTGTTGAGTATTCCCCATTTTCTCCCACTGCTACACTTCATCACTGTGTACATGCCATCAATTACTTCAACTACAGTAAAATCTGGCATGAGGGTGGGGTAGGACACAGTGAATCAATGAATGACCCAAAGAGGAATTTGATAGTAGATTCACTTTCATAAAAAGGTGGGAGGGCAAAAACGAAGACAGAGAATTATTTTCTGAAGTTTAAGTTTCTGAAAAATTTCCTCAGGATGCTAATGAGCAAAAGAAGAGCGCACAAACACACACACACCCACACACACCCACACCCACGCACACATCTCTCCTCACAACCCTTACCACACCTATCCATCCTATAAATAAGTTTAGTGCCTTATGTACAATAAACCTGAGAGGAAACCATTCATATGAGCAGCACCATCTTCTAATTTAAGAAAGCCGTGCAACTGGAAAAATAATGAAATCAAATTATTTTTTTCCTAAAATATATATTCAAAAGTTGTGGCCTCTTTGATGTAACATTCCTTTCTGGCCTTTATTCTACTAGGACCTATTGTGTGGTCTTTTATGTCTCATTGATAATTAGGAAGCTTTTAAACCTATTACTGAAGTCAACGAAAAATTCAATGCCTTAGGTGAAGAATCTTAGTCTTATTTTTAGTTGCAAACTAAACTTGGACCTATAGTGATCCTTCCTGTATGCAACCATGGAAACATCAAGTGACAGAGCTGAAAGAGATTTAGAAGAGTCTTTTGCAAATATAGTCCTTTAAAAGTTACAAAATAAGTACAAATAGTCACTAAGTTCTACACTTAGATAAACTTCAAAGAGAACAACTACTAATATGCCTCAGGGCTTCATCTTCCCCCAAAGGCTGAGTAGCAAAGGGTCACGGATATAAGAATAGAACTTGGTATTAGAAAGTGAATGGTCCGCTTGTCAGGAGTAGGCTCTACTACCAGCCCTGGCTTGACCCTGTGGATCCTCTCACCTCCCTGATGTGATAATTGAAGCAGAGAAGCCCTGAAGGCCCATCCAGCTTAAAGAGTCTATTTTTCTATAACTACTTTTTAAAAAAATGTTGTGGTAAAATATACATAAAATTTACCATTTTAACCATTCTTATGTATACAATTTAATTGTAAACATTTTAAGTGTACATTGTGAAATGTACATTTTAAAGTGTACAATTAGGTACATTTACATGTGCAACCATCACCACCATTCATCTCCAGAACTTTTTCATCATTCCAAACTGAAACTCTGTACCCATTAAACAATAACTTATCATTTTCTTCTCCCCACAGCTCCTGGTAACCACTATTCTCCTTTCTGTCTTGATGCATTTGCCTATTCTAGGTACCCCATATAAGTGGAATCATACTTTATTTGTCCTTTGATGTCTGGCTTATTTCACTTAGCGTATTGTTTCAAGGTGCACCCATGCTGTAGCATGTGTCAAAATTTCATTCCTTTCTAAGGTTGAATAATATTCCACTGTATAGATAGACCACATTTTGTGTATCCATTCATGGGCTGATGGGCATTTAGGTCGTTTCTACCTTTTTAGCTATTGCTAATAATGCTACTCTGAACACTGGTGCACAAGTATCTGTTTGAGTCCCTACATTCAATGGCAACTTTTGAGATTCAGGAAGAGTCCAAGCAGACTTAAAATGCTATTGACAGTAGCCTGTCGGCATCGGGCTCATGTGCCCTGGTTAGAAAGTCAAGAAGATAGATGCGACATCTCTTGACTCACTTTGTACCATACCAACTACCAGAAGCTGCTCAACAAAGGTCTTCTATAACAGAAAGCAGACTCAGCCTCTTTGGATCAATTACATGTTAAGCCTAAATCCTCTTATAGGGTGTGGGCAACCTCCTGCCCGCGCATCGTGCTGGTTAAGGGCAAAAGCCAAACAATATGTTTATGCACTGGCTTTTCTGAACACTCTCATCTTCCTGTGTCTACGCACGACACCCAGACCAGCAGGCCCCGATGACTGTAGCCAATTCTGATCACACTGAACTCCTGCGTTCACTTCACGATTGGGATATGGAGGTGGCAGTCTGTTTTCCCACTTCCTGTTTCTATTTTTCAGGCAGCACCTGTCACCAGCAGTCTTGACTTTGACAGTTTTCTTTTGAGTCTCTTTGCTTTTTTTCTCATACTTGTTCTAAGGTTTATCAGAGGAAACACTTGCCCTCCCAAGGATGGCCTCCACGCTGTGACAGATTAATCCAAGTGGACTGAACTTCCTTCAGACAGAGGACACTAATTATTATGAAGGCACTTAGAACACAATGCGAGCTGACATCTGACAGACCATTCCCTGCCAGCTCTGCATTGTCTTAATGTCAGACCCTGTCAGTTCCCAGCCTTAATTACATCCTGTTTACAAACATTAGGCCTGACTTCAGATGAAGCCTTAACAAAGGTTGACAAAGGTCAGGGTCACATCGCAAGGATGTTATCTGTCTGTACTCTCCTCCCGATAAACCAGAGGTAGAGGGCTGATTCGGGAGATAGCTTTCAGAGCAGAAAAATGCACTGTGGTCACTGGAACATCTAATCTCTGCGGACACATTTTCATCCAATCTGCTAAGCACTGTGGCAGGCAGAGGGGGCGAAATTTAGAGGGCCAACTCGGTGCTGCCTGTTATCTAAAATCCCCTGAGGGCAGACATGGCAAAGGTGTTGGGAAAAACCTTCAGCAGGAAGGCTGTAGTCACCCTTTGCCACTGATTCAAGAAAAACAAATTCAATCTTTAAAAAATGAACCCCGGTTAAAATAGAGACCTGTGTCAAAGATAACAAGCAAATCTTAAGGAGTATACATAACCTGATTTTTTTTCAATCATTATTTTTGAAATGTTTTTATGTTAGGGTCAAGTAGCAGATTGTTTCTTAAGCAGAGTACTCTTTAGATTCATTTTATGTGCTAGATTTGTAGGTATCACGGGAGACTTTCATTCAAAGCAATCAGACCTGATTATCTTTGAATGTTAATAAGTTACAACAGTAATGAATAGTATAACCTATTTTTGTTTGGTTGTTTGTTCTTTTAGATTTTGGCCTTGGTGGTCATCTGCCAATCTCTGTATTTTACAAATAGGAAGAGAGAGGGTTGAATTATGTAACATAACTAGATCTTACAGCACACAAGGCCAAGCCGGAACCAAAATCTCTCACACAGAGTCTGGGGTTCCTTGGAAGTAAACACTTTATTTTTCGAATTCTTATGGAGTCTGGCACCTAGTTACTAGACATCTGTTTAACAACTTATTCATTCTGCCCCTTCAGCCTTCTTTCCTAAAGATCTAAAGAACTTACAATTCTTTTCATCTTATAGTTTCCAACACATAAATTGTTTCAAATGTTCTTCTCTTTAAGTCTTGAAATTCCCATCGTGCCCACAAAAGCACTCAGTAGATCGTTTACATAACTGCTTGGACACCACTTGGTTCTTCCACATTATCAAGACTTCTGCTGTGCTACCTCCAGATCATTTTCTTATTGAGCCCAGTGAGTGGCAATCTGTTCAACAGGCTTGCTTCCTAAATGTACACCTTGTAGAAGTGAGTTTAGGTGTATCTCTAACAACTTTGTCGGTTTTTTAGGTCAACAGCGTTTCAGAGAAATGGCCTCCTTTGGTGTCTAGTTCCTCCTTCATCAGCTACACTGCCGTGCCGCACCACACACCCAATGCCACAGGGACTCACTTTCAGACCTACTGCTTAGCCCCTCTCCCAAGAAGCTCATCTGGCCCTAGAGTTCTTGCCACCAGTAGGTAACTCTGAATTTTTTTAGGCTTAGTCCTGACTCTTCACCTCTTTTCTTCCTCATCTCTGTGAGAGGCCTCTGTTCAAACACAGTAAGTCTAAGAACAAATCATTTCCAGGGTCCCTCTCCCAATCCTCCCATCTTGAAAGAAGAAACATCATTCTCATGATCCCTAATTTTTAACCTTTGAGAGTCCTTTCTCAGCCCTACCTACTTCCCTGTAGTGAAGAACCAAGCGATTGTTCATTGCTTTGTCCAATGTGCCTGCTGCAGTACCTCAAACATAGTAGGCACTTAGTAATGCATGGATAAATGAGCAAAAAAATGAAAGGATTGGGCTTCCCTGGTGGCGCAGTGGTTGAGAGTCTGCCTGCCGATGCAGGGGACATGGGTTCGTGCCCTGGTCCGGGAAGATCCCACGTGCTGCGCAGTGGCTGGGCCCGTGACCCATGGCCGCTGAGCCTGCACGTCTGGAGCCTGTGCTCCGCAACGGGAGAGGCCACAACAGTGAGAGGCCCACGCACCGCAAAAAAAAAAAAGAAAATGAAAGGATCAATGTAGAAATGGACAAACTTGATGAAATCACTGAGTCTTTGATAATTTTTTCTTCACAGTATCCCAGCTCTTCTTTTCCACTTCCTCCTTCACAACCATGTCCATTTTCCAGGCTTCCTTCACCAGGGATCTGAATTACTACAAACCATTGTTGGTTCATCTGCCTTAGTTTCTCCACCGAACCCCTCCCAACTATGGCTGGGCACAGATAGTAGTGCTGTACAAAAACTGGTGCTTCACTCTTACCTAAAACACAGACCCCTTGCAACAATCCCGTCGAATATTCTAATTTGTTATATAAAAATGTCAAGTAGCTCTAGGCCCAGGTCCAACTCCTGCCAAGTGTGACTTATTCCGTTCCCCCAGGATGACAATGAAATGCTGTTTAACTATCCTTTGACTACACTTCTCTGAACAGGTGTGTTCCCCATAACATTCTGTGGTCTAGACCAGATTTCCCAGCTTATGGGGGATTATGTCATTTGGGACTGAATCCAAGACTTGGCTTAAATAAAGATGTATTACTGCCTTGCTGCTCATGCGTTGACCATATTCACAGAGTGAAGGCAGATGAATCTGTCTGTCAAGTGTAATACGGAACTCTCTGACGACAAACTTGACTTACGGTAGTAAAATTGAGGTTACAGTGAAGTTGAACTAAAATCCCTAGGTGTTATACTACTTTAACTTGCTTTATTCACTGTGATGAGCTACATAGTTCCGAAGGTGGTAGTTACTGCAGGCTGAAAAGTTATGTCCTAAGATATTTCCACCATAGCGCTGTAAAGTTTGTGTTTGTTATGTCTGCCAGCTAGTGGCTGGAACGTCTAGTAGGAATTTCTCTCAATTAGCAAAGGGAATAAATGTGGGTTGGGGGCAGTGGGGAAGGAGGAGGGCCAAGGGGAAAATGAATGAAAGGATGAATTCTTTCCTGTAAAACCTTGAGGACGTGTGATAAAGCTGGCCTTTTTGCATGCATTACATATACATTTTAGTGCTAAGTACAGTTTAAAGATGGACGATAATCACCTGTTATCCGGGTAACACTGACACATTAATGGTTCTATTTGTAAGTCTTAAGACAAGATCAATAATTGAGAGCTTTAAAAACATCAGGCACACCTGCACCTTCTTCCCACCACTGAAAAATAACTGCTTGCTCTTTTTTCAGACGGTTGTTTTACTTTCATTGCATTTGTAACGTCAGTCATATGCACAACTCACTCTCCCAACAGAATTGGGTTACAGCCAGTGGCTAGCGCCTCCGGAAATGCGGACCTAATATTTCGCAATAGCTCTACGAGGGTGTGCAGCCGCATGCTTTACTAACCCAAACAAGAAAATCTAATTTTAGAGGGAAAGGAGTTGAGAGGGTCAGAAGAAAGCCATGTCACCAATCTAGTACATACCTTTATATTGGGGTGTATGCAAAAGTTCAGTGCTGAAATGAACTCCCAAATTCCTAGTATGCTCACAATAAGCTGTTTAATTCAAGTGCAAGGAGTCTCACCACAGGATTTCATAAGATGCAACTTTTCCAAACAGGAAAAGAGACTGACACAACCAAAAATGCTACAGCTCTTAAGCAGAGTCGAAGAAAAGATATCACTTTACAAAATAAGTCAGTTTGCCAGGCTGATTCTGCCTTCTTTAGCGGTGGATGGTGAGGGGTGGAGTGACTAAGAGGGTTGGCGTGCAAGGAGACTGGAGCATATGAAAGCAGAGGCTTTGAGGGTGCAAAATTAAACAGGACTTCGCAGGGCCCACTAAAAAAAGAATCAGGGTGGCTGGAGAAGTAATTGTGCCCAAACTGACCCTAAAGCCTTGAATATCAAATCTTTCCTTTCATTCAGGTCTTTGGATCCAAAGCAAGATAATTTTTAATTTAAAACAATGCTAGATTTGATTGTCAAACTGTACCATGCACTGGATAGGTCCAGGTGCAGTGCTCACTCTCCTCTCCTCAGCACCTTGAGTGATAGACACCCAATGATGTACATGGGATGGGCGAACCAGTGAGAGACTGAGATGGGGGCTTGAATGTCATCTTGGTGCCTCCGATGCATCATACTTTAAAGCAATCCCTTTAAAGTACCTTAGAGCCAGTATATATATATATATATATATATATATATACACATATATATATATATATATATTTTTTTTTTTTTTTTTTTGCGGTACACGGGCCTCTCACTGCTGTGGCCTCTCCCGTTGCGGAGCACAGGCTCCGGACGCGCAGGCTCAGCGGCCATGGCTCACGGGCCCAGCTGCTCCGCGGCATGTGCGATCCTCCCGGACCGGGGCACGAACTCGTGTCCCCTGCATCGGCAGGCGGACTCTCAACCACTGCGTCACCAGGGAAGCCCCGAGCCAGTATATTTTTAAATCAACGGTTCCATAGGATACGATTCAACTCCAGAAATAAATAGAAATAAGAGATATAATTTTCTGCCTCTCTGCTGAGCAATCAAAAACATTTGTTAGTCCCAATAGACACAGTGATGGACAATTCTGCCCTAAGAAAAGAATAGAGTTGTTCACAGCAGCATCACCCACATCTCACAACTGGGAGGGCAGTTGCCTCCTGAGAATGATGGGAGGGAGCTCCAAGTAAAGCTTCTGCCCAAAAGATCCAACCTCCCCTTTTACTGCACCACAGTGGCAGCTCTCCTGTGGGAGGGTGGAGAGTATGGGAGGACAAAGAAGGAGGGATCTGCTAGGGGATGGTGCCATAGGCCAGACCCTAAGGCACAATATTATTTTATGCTCCTGTAACAATCCCAACTCATTCACTCCGTTATATCTACCCAAGTTTCTGAGCAGCTGGGAGCTGGCCAACTCCCATAGGGCGGGCAGCCTAGGCAAATAACAACCATCATTGATTGATACAAAGTAAATATTCAGTACAACCATATAAAGTAAATATTATTATCACCATTTTACAGAAGAAAAATGTAAGGCGAATCTATTTAGCAGGTGATGAAGTTTGGATAGGAGCCTCAGTTTGTCTGACTCTAAAACATGAGATTTTTTTCCAACACATCATTTTGCCTCCTGGATCCAATCCCCATGTAAGCTCATACTCCCAATGAGAATGTGATTATATAAAGAGGTACTCTCTTCCGTATTCAAACTAGGCATCATTTTTAGATAAAATCCTTTATACATATGGGTCTAATAATTTAAGTCCAAATTTGAAAAAACTGAAATATCACAAAGTAACAAACATCATAGAAGTCTCTTATTCCACCGTATACTACAGAAGGAACCCTCTTTGTAGGAATATCTTGCAAGCTTTACTTGCACTTGTGAAAATAAGTATATTAGCATTACGTAGCACTTTTCCACTGAAAGAGTTCAAAGCATTTTTCGAATACCAATTTGGTATTTGCTTGAGAAAATAAAAGCTGAAATATTATAGACAGACTCTAGGTGGCATCCCTTAAATAACATTTATCTTTCTTCTTCCCAGAAAAAGGTAGGCATCTCAAAACACGTATTGACACTAGAACTATTAAAATAGAATTCCAAAATTCATGAAGTACAAAAGAATACCCTAGTATGGCTACTACCATTTGAGAACTGAATTTAGTGTTCAGCTTCTTAAAAAACAAGGTGAAGAGAAAAAAAATCATTTATATATAATTCTCATTGTCCAATAAAAGAACTTTCTGTGGATTGTTGTTTAAGAAACTCTGAATAAGACATTGGATATCTTCTACCACTACTTTACAAAAAATACACAGATACTCTTCATGCGACATTACTTAAATTGGCCCTCAAGAGAAGCTAAAGGAGAGTCATTTTTAAGAAAAGTAATTTGTTTCAGATGCAACTCTATTTTCCTTCTCCATAGGTCATATCTAATTTTTACACCAATGAAGAGTACACTTGATTCCTTCCACCTCTTTTTCAAGATCAGTTAGTTGTCTGTACATTTTTAGCAATAAAAATCCATCTTTTTTTTTTTTTTTAAGGTAACACCTATGGACCATTTCGTGTTTAACCTAGCCCTGCGCTAAGCATGCATTCTTTGACTCAGCGACTCTGGGCTATTAAAGATCCCACCCTCAGTGTCAGAACCGCAAGTGGCAAGCCCGGGAGTCCAGCCTGGGTTAATCTGATTCCAGAATCGAGCTCTTAATCATCTACTACAAATCCTATTCTGTTTACCATAAGGGTATGTGACATTTTTATCTGTATTTCCAAAGTCAGGTAGATAAGAACATCTTCCTGGGGAAATAATATTTTCCTTAGGTCAATTCTTTAAGGGCAGGCTCACAGAGGTAATCTGGACCCTAGTTGCTTTTGATCAAGTGAAGAATTTGAAACCATAACCCAAATGTATTTTTAAACCTCAGCAACAACAGATAATAAATACTGCGATATGTGGGGAAATGAACAGAGTCTATATGGAAGCATATAGGAAGTTATATGCTTCATAGAATAGGTAATAGGAACTTTCTCTTCAGGTCACCAATCAACTCAAAGTCAGTTAAAAGTAACAAATTGTCATCATGGATAACGTTCTAGATGAAATAAGTTAGTGGTCAAAGCAAACACCTAAAACACCATGGACCACACTACAAAAACCCAGAAGCAATTATCACTCATCATTGCCCTGGCAGGAAGCTCCAGGGGGACCAAGGACTGAATGAGTAAAGGGACCACTATCACCTCTTAAATCTTGGGCCGACTGCTTCCAGATGAGCCATTTGGCATAGTGAGGAAATGGAGTTCTGAAATCTTGCCCAGATGTTGCATTTCAGCTAGAAATTATCAATAGTTGGGTTCATGATCCTTTATTTTCATGTATAAGACAATAGATTTTTCCAAACATGGTAGTTTTGCTACCACTTTTAAGCAGATTGTGTCTTTGAATTTTTTGAAGACTTACCCAATATGTGCCGAAGCATGTAGACATTTGAAATTATGAGAGGGGAAAAGAAAGATATTGGTAGCTTGTCCAAGGACAGTTATCCAGGAGAGGGAGTGTCCTTTAGGGCTTATACAAATAGACCCTTTCTCTCTCTTCAAATCAGCCTAAAACATTCTCTGAACACCAAAGTTTTTCAATACTCTATTAAACGAAAACTCTAGAGTTACTGCTATTTTCAAAACATTACAGTAGAAGAATCCCTAAATCACAGTTGATGGCAGCTGTTTCTCATAACGACATGCCTAAAATAACGAGAGCCCAATGTGAACCCGAAGGTTTCCATCCATGGATTCAGTTAGGCTCTGTGCTAGGTACCAGGGATTCAACAAGAAAAAACACGGAAATAGCCCTTGCCCTCAAGGAGTTTACAGTCCAACAGAGAAGTAAGACACTGAACATCAAAACATGAATAACCTTCCAATTAAAAATAAAACAGCTGACAAATATAGTCCTGGTGCCCTGCAGTTTAGTTTAAAGGAGCCTAGATTCCTAAAAGGTGGGTGAGTGAGGGGAGGGAAACAACAGATGTCAGTTATCCAAAAGCATTCCCGACAGAATGTTTTTTAAAGTAAAGTTTAGAAACATTTTTCCTGGGATTCTGTACCAAACCTCCAATTTTGGCAACTGGACTCATTGTTGATTCTGGTTACCAAACTGAAATGGCAACCAGCCCCCATAAGTTAAAAGCCCTGGATATATAGATACATACGTACTATATGTTTTACTCTCTCCTCATTTTCTTTTCTTTGCCAACTTCACATTTTATAGACATCCTCATAGTGACTCCAGGAATGGCTCCATCTTAAACTTGACAGCCAGAGTGACAAAGTCTTGACTTTTTTTCTGTTTCCTTTCTACAACTAATTTTTTTAATTAAATAAATAATAACATTTCTCTCAGTGTAGAGTCAAGGCACATCTTAAAAAGAAAATTTGAAAAATGTCTGTCTACTTTTAAAAAGAGCTGCTATGATCTAGCCTGAACCTTAAAATCATAGAATCATATTATGTTGGACTCTGAATAAATCTTAGAACATGTCCCATCCAGCCTTTCATTTTACAAATGAGGGAAATGATAACGTCTACTGACTTATGAGGGCCTCAGTCATTTAACTCTTGAGACACTGAATGTGGTATATATCAAAGCCACATGAACTTTGACATCATTATGCTTCCTGTAGCAAACTTTTTCAAAGATATTTGCTAAATATGTACAATGCGAAGATGAGTAAGTTCAGAGTTGCTGATCTTAAGAAGCTCTGTTTCTTGGCTTAAGGATCCAAAGGGTCACCTGCAGGTTAGGACACCACCTATAACATGTCAGGCAGGACCCTAGATTGCCCTCTGGGGTGTATGTGAACTTCATAAGAATTTTACAACTATGTTGAGCCCATTATGGTATTATGATAGACTGAGCACCCATCTACTGAGTTTTGGGGCCAAAACTACTGCTCCAAGGTACAGTGGTCAATGTGTATTAAATTAACCCAGAAAAGTAAATCAGATCTTTCTGGCATCTCCAGGCATCTTAGTCCTGGACATTCAGAGAGTACGTGTGACCACACAGATGCGAATGTAGGAGAAAAGGGTATGGTATCAGGAAAAGTATAGACGTGGTTAGTATAAACCATTGTGGCAGAAGAAATATAAAAAGAAAGTGTAGGTTATGTAATCCGTCTTCTTCCGAAGTGTGTGGTAACTGCCTAGCACTTGGCCGGATTTTATAAGTAGTCCTCTGAAAGAGTGCATGCTTTTAGTAATTAAAGTACACAAATGACCCCACACCTTTACGCACTTGTAAAGACCCAGCATTTCATGCCAGATCCAGCACTTGAAGATTTAAAAGGAGAAAACCCTGATTAACTGTATTCACAAGACTTTCCTAACATAACGGATGTCAGGAGACAAGTATGACATCATATTATAGATAATTTTTTAATGCTCACCACTTTGAAAAATTGAAATTGAGATCAACCTAACTGAGCTCTTTTATCTTTTTTTATAAAAAGTTAACAAACAAAATTTGATGATGAATGTACTAAGTGGAAAGGCATCCAAAACCAATTTGCCCTTCCAGACAGGCCCAGACTACACAATCACCTGGGCGCTGGGTCCTGGGAACTGACTCTGCCCTCTAAAGAGAGGCCTCGTCCTTCAGATTTTACAACCTGGTTCTGCTGTCTAGGGGAAAAAATAATCCTCAAGAAGGATTGGTGCACTGCAATGGCATTCCAGAGGAAATTCACCATCAAAACTCAGCATTGTAGGGTTTTTTTGTTGTTTTTTTTTTGTGGAAGGGAGATGATCTCCCTCTAGAAAGAAGGGAGAACCAGGCTTAATTTGCCCTTTTTGCAAGTCAGAAACTACGTTCTGTATTGCAGATTTGTGGAATGTAAGACCAGACACTTGCAGATACCGCATTGGGCTAAGTACTTAGGCATTAACTTGGAAGGATGAAGGGCCCTTGTATACCCACTTCCTAGCATCTTTAGTTTGCTATCTATACAGTGTAAGAAAATATTCCAACCAGAATCCTTAAGAAGGGTTGTCAGATTAGCAAATAAAAATTTAGGGCCCCCAGTTAAATTTGAATCTGAAATAAACAACAAATATAATTTGAGTACAAGTATGTCCCAGATATCGCATGAAGATATACCTATGATAAATATATAGAGATATAGATATATACCTAGTTTCTCTGAAATTCAAATTTAACTGGGTATCCTGTATTTTATTTGGCAATCGTATCCCTAAAGCTATCAATGAAGAATTTATCTCGGAGCTAAATATTAGCCCAGGTGGAAGGGAATATGGGGAAAGTGAATTCTGAGCTTTTTAATGTGTCCAGGGTCCTGCAGATTGCACTGTGCTTACTTTACAACTTCTTTGTGAGGTAGGACCAAAGTCCTTAATTCCTACTTTATGAGTGTAGACTCTGAGTTAAAGAATTGCACAAGGTTACAAAGCAAAGTAGAAGAGCTGGGATTCAAATTAAGATCCTCTGGCATTTTGTAGGGGGCTCTGTCAATCACTACACTAAACAAACATCAGAGAAGGAAGAATTTAAGAAACTGGCTGGAAAGCATTGCTTTAGCAAGCAAAAATACCTGGCGCAAGCATGGACACTCTTTTCTGTTTTCACGCCTAAGTAAGCAATCATCTGTCTGTGTTCTTTACAGGCTGAGAGTGGCCATTAAGAAATGAAAGCGAGTTTAGATTTCACCGGCATGTTTGGATTGGACGACATTTTGCATTTCAAGAAACCAAGGTCAGCTCAACCTTTTTAGCACTGAGACCCAGATACCACCATAATTTAAGCAAACAACTACCCTGGTGAATTTAAGAGTAAGTGATGGAATAACTGTTCACTGCCTCCCATGCTTTAATTTGCCAAGACTATCTTTACTTCTAAATCTATTAAGGAGAGCTCTATTTCACTCTGCAAAATACTAGCAATTTCTGAAATGAGGTAGAATTTATCCTTGTGAATACACTTAGGGAATAAAAGCTGAGTAACATCAGTAAAAGGTAACCTTCCCAACGTTAGCTGCCTTGAAGCATGCGCCTTATTTTCTAATTCCAAGCAAAGATATGGTTAGAAGAACTTTTACGTTAGAAAACTATAGAAAACTGAACCTCATACTTCTTGTTAAAAAAAAAAAAAGACATAGTGTGGGATTAACCTACCACTGCTAAGACATTCCAAATTCAAATCTTTCTCTATTGTACCACAAAATAAAATGCTCAGCTATATTTACCACATCAAAAGAAATTAGTCGAGTTTCTAATATCACAGAACCAAACTAATAGTTCTCACGTGGATATTCATGTTTAGAAGCCATGCAAGGAGTAACAACTGCCTATGACAACTGTCTGTGAAGGATATTGTCAGAAATTCCGAACTGCCCCAGAGGTGTGGCAAGAAAGTCCAGAGATTATTATTGGGTAATGACATTGGAAATAAAAAAGAATATAGTATTACAGTATTGAGCTATTAGAGCAGGGAATCAATTCAAGGAGACAAGCAAAATTTATATACTTTATTGATTTTAAATTTTACATGCTCTGCTATATGAGTAAATCTTTTGTAGTAATTCTAAAGCTTTGAAACATTGTAAATAACAGGGACTGTGGGGGGTTCAGGGCAACCATTTTTTCATACCAAAAGTATATAGCCTTTAATGCATATTAGAAGAAATTGGGGTAATAAAATACCTTAAGGCTAACTTAAGTCAGGGCTGGTGTGTTTTTTTTTTTTTTGGTCTCCAAATAACGAGCATGTATCAGGTAGTGAAGTAATGCCAGGTAGCATTGTACTTAAGGAAAAGCATAATTAAATTGATCCTATTGTATTACACAAATCCAACATATCCTGTGTAAACTCAGAAACAGGTGGCTCTTTGTAGAAAAGTGGCTGGCTATTAACCAATGGAAGTAAAGTTTTCTCACACAAAAACAAATACACAGGAGGAAAACACTGAAACAATGGTTGACTCAGGATCCCATAATCAAGAAGCAGATTGAATTTGAAATCACCCCTGCCTGTTCAATGTACCTGAATCCAAAAGCCTCAATGCTGGGCACTGGGGGAGCCTGTTTCTAAACAGAAATTTGAGTAAGCCAGTCAGGTTCCGAGAGCCTGCCACCTTTACCAAAAACCACTGCAGGCTGGGTAGTTTGTAAGTTTCCATCATACACGCAATATAGAAAATGACAGACATGAAGGTGTTGGGAGGAGTTTTATATTTTTACTGCAGTGAGCCTGACTGACGCTTAAGAAAACGTTTTGACACATTTAAGTGTGAGCAACAAATCTGTCCACTGATTCATAAGCCACATGTTTACTTAAAGAAGCCTGGCCCAATAAATAGGGATCAAAATCCCAAGTGCTTAAGTCGATAAAATTCCCGGAGGCGAACTAGCACCAACAGAATATATTTGACCTTCTTTTGTTTTGTTTTGTTTTGTTTTGTTTGCGGTACGCGGGCCTCTCACTGTTGTGGCCTCTCCCGTTGCAGAGCACAGGCTCCGGACGCGCAGGCTCAGCGGCCACGGCTCACGGGCCCAGCCACTCCGCGGCATGTGGGATCCTCCCGGACCGGGACACGAACCCGCGTCCCCTGCATCGGCAGGCGGACTCTCAACCACTGCGCCACCAGGGAAGCCCTGACCTTCTTAAAATGAGTACAGCTTTTCAAAAATACATAACTCGCTCTCTTTTTTTGCATCTGTACACTATTCTTTTTTTTAATTCTGAGAAGCTACCTATCTGCCTTTCCAATATTTAAACTTCTGTGAGTATAAAAGTGAGAGCAGTACTCAAGTAATTAAAGCCCAGTGACTTTTTGCAGTTTATGTAGATCATATTTATGTAGATCTATCTATCTATTATATCTATTATCTAGATCTATAGATCTATCTATCTATCTATTTATGTAGATCATACCCAGTATACTTGTTTGCAAGCTCTATTAACTACAAAGTTTGATTTCTTTTTTTTTTCTCGTTGTGGCACTCCTCTCACACATACAAAGCCGTTTGGCATAATGATTCCACATATTTACAAGAACCTAAAGGAAATGATGGCAATCCTCAAGCACATCAGATTCAGATGAATGAAAATAGTCTCTATGAGCATCAAAAAGGGACAAGAATTTTATATTCTTCAAGTTTCTAATGTGAGCTATTGAGAATGGAAATCAAAATCACTGTAACTATTAACACTTAAATATTGGGCAGTGAATCATTACAGTGTCTTAAAACAGGAAACCTCAAAACTGGGTATTTCTAACCAACCCACTGGCATAGGCAACCTTTGTGTGATGGAAGGAGGAAGGGGGAGTCCCTGTGGGGGCGGTAAGTGAGTGGGAATGTAGGAGAGGAAAGGAAAGGAAAGAAATCTAACTCAAGGACCTTGAAAACTTAATTTGGAAACTTTGTTAGTGACTTTGGACTTCATTAAACTCCATGTATCACTCTAGCAGCATGATCTCAACAGTTTGAAAGGTATTTGTCATCAGTGAAAGAAAAACATTATTTTTAAAAGAGTAAAAAGATTGATGCATCACTGTGGACTACTTACGCCCCACGCAGTTCAGTCCTTAGTATTAATCTCAACGTGATGGCTTTTGCATACGGCGCATAATTAAACATTTTCTTTTCAGGGCTTTATAGAATCCCCATATGTTTTTAATGGCATCATCTGAATGTTTTTCTTAATAATTCTGGCAGCCTGCTCCTGAATCTTCAAGTTTGTTTTTTGTTCCTAATATCTTTTCTACAGAGGCTGCATTGTGCCAGAGATTGAATCAAAGTCTGAGAGCCCCATGGTCAAGGAAGACACACACACAGAGACTCACACACTCTTACACTGCTTTCTCCTCACTCTTCACTTGCAATCTGTATTACTCTTGGCACCGGGAAAAGATGGGTGAGAAAGAGAAGGCAAGGGAAGAACACAGGGCTCTGAGTCACAACCTCACTCTACCATGTGGCCCCTTTCTCTTCTGTAGTAAGACGGCTAACTCATGTCATATGTCTGTCTGTCTGTCTCTCTGTGAATGTTTGGTGAGTGCATTTAGGTGTGTACATGCACACGGGGTGGGATGACTTTGGCAGCTGCAACATGTGGTCTGTTCGACATTCTGAGGCTGGACAAACCATAATTTGCTGACTCAATACCTACTGCCTCATGGGAACAGGCTTTCTCCTTTTGAGCAGTGGTCCATTTTCTGAACCAAACCCCTTCAGACACAACCCATAAAACTGAAATAATGAAATGTTCACCATTTGGCCTAGTCAGCCACATTTTGAGCTATAAATCAGAATCACTTCCATTTCAGGTGGTATAAATGCGACCCAGTGATCAAGCCTACATGCAGAAGGGGACATCAGGATACAATAATAATCTGAGATTCTAGTGTCCATGTCTACTCAGGACTAGTGCCCATAGTCTCTAACAGAGAATGTAAGAGCCTCTGCTTGAAGAATAAGTAAGTCCAAAAGAAAAATGTACCCATTGCTGTTCAAATGTAGCTTTGCATTTGCTTTATCCCAACATAAATTTAAATTCTAGAAACTGACAAAGACAATAAATAACTCACTTTCGAACCAAAGGTCTCCTTTAGATTGAGTGTTTGAACTCAGATCCAAGTTTCAAAATATAATAGTTTTTTAAACGTGTTCTCACACTCTTTCCATATTTGTCATCTTGAAATCAGATGATGTGAATGAACAAAATAGAAACAGTAACCGAAACGGATTCCTTATGCTATTTTCCCCATTGAACTTCATTTATTTACAGATGGCCAAGTGTCTATGAGGGCATTTGAAACTCTCCTATTATTAAGAGCTGAGCTTTACCAAAAATTTCAAAGGACTGGTGTATATTTCAGAATTCTGCAGACGATGTGCCTTAAATAGAAACAACCACTCTGGAAAATCTTAAAACATATGCAGGCAAACAAGGACAGAAACAGATTATCCAGGAATGGGAATGCTATGGTTTTCAATGGTACTTTGAACATTTGTTGGTGAAACTTGACTGAAACAACAATAACCTTTAAGAGCCTCTCTTTTTAACGGTTTTCAGTAAACAAAAATAATTTCTTCTTAAAAACCCAAACCTTCCTTTTTCTTCCATGTAAATTGCTGTAGGTGAATTTATAACATGGTAAGTATAATAATAAAAAGAAGAGAAGATTCTGGAAATGAAGTGATTGGGCAAAAATAAAAAGTAAGGTTTAAAAAAAGAATCAGTTGACTTTCCTCCTTATCCAGATACCATTTCAGCATCTAGTCTCTTAGTCCAGGTCAAAGGAAGAAGCTGCCAGAGAACCAAAGCCACACGGTCTAACAAGCTCACTCTCCAGTAGAAACTGTCACAAACTGTACTTTTATCAGGCACCCACACAGCTGTGCAACCTTGGTTAAAACCCAGAAGACATTTCTTAAAAGGCTTTGAGTCATGAACATCATTGGTAGGACAATGGCACTTCTGAGCTTTGATCTAAAGTTGGATTGAAAGACCTTCCCTATCCTTCCAGAGAAAACTGCATATATAAAAATAGCTTGGGGCTTCCTTGGTGGCTCAGTGGTTAAGAATCCGCCTGCCAATGCAGGGGACACAGGTTCGAGCCCTGGTCCGGGAAGATCACGGAGTTGTCACGGAGCAACTAAGCCGGTGCGCCACAACTACTGAGCCCATGCGCCACAACTACTGAAGCCTGCGCACGTAGAGCCCGTGCTCCGCAACAAGAGAAGCCACCAAAATGAGAAGCCCACGCACTGCAATGAAGAGTAGCCCCCGCTCGCCGCAACTAGAGAAAGCCCACGCACAGCAACGAAGACCCAACACAGCCAAAAATAAATTAAAAATAAAAACTTTAAAAGTAGCTTGGTGGTAGCTCCATGTTTGAAACAACCCTCACCCAACTGGACAGCCACCGCCAAGGCTTCCCACATTCAGGTCTCAGAGCATTTATCATCACCAACTTAATCCATAGAAGCTGAAGTGAGCACCAGTTGGTTCAGATGACCCCCACTTGTAGGTCTGAGAACAATTCTCCATCCAAGCAATGAGGAATTTTAAGGGTCCTAAGCTGGTAGATAGCAGGGTCTGATTTGCAGTGACTGTTCCTTTGGGTTTAGTTGCTGAGTACTAGCTTGAACAAAACCGCAGTCTCATGCTCTGGGGCAAACAACTAGATCCCTGCTTTTGTACTTGCCCACTTACCCAAGTTCCTCTAGGAGTCAGGCCTGCCTTATCCTGTCTTCCTACATACAAATGTTTGGTGGGTACTACTTGATATCAGGCACTGTGCTGGGCACTGGGGAGAAGAATGAGAATAAACAGGGCACAGTCCCTGCTCTCAAAAAATACTCACAGTAGAGAGAAAGCTAGAGATGTATCTTAAGTACACTAAAAGATGAAAAGTGCTCTAAGAGGGAAAGAAACAAATTGGTAGGGAGAACAAAGGTGGGGATCACTGGGATGACGGGATAGAATCAAGAAAATTTCATGAAAGAGGCGACATCTGAGGTAGCACTTAAAGGTATTCATGTGGTAGGAAAAGCAGAGGGACAGAAAACTACAAATGCAAGGAGAGTGCTCTAAGAAGGGAGCACAGCATGAACAAAGGCTGTGGTTCTTAAAACGTTCATCTTCAGACACATCACTTGGGTGTGTTTCTAAAAATGCAAATTGCTGGGCCTTACTCTAGATTCTGGTTCTGTTGGTCAAACACAGGGATCTGGAGTTTGCATTTTTAACATGTAGGTAGAATTCAGGTCACATTTTGAGAAACGCCTGTGCAGGATCATAACGGTACATATTTCAGGGATAAGAAGAAATTCAGTACGAACAGAGCACGGATAGGGGGGTGGGAGGTGGACTGAGAAATGAGGCTGGTCAACCAGATCTGAGAGTGATTGCCAAGTCTCGCAGGCACCTGGGAAGCCCTAAAAATTTGATTCCGGGAAGCTTCAGATACCAAGAGCCACCCTCAGAGCTGCACGAGGACTGGATCGTCTCTACAACTGCAACTTCTTGGGTGTCCACAGCACAGCAGCAGGGAGAAGGGAAGGAGACTAGCCTAAGCCCAGACAGCCCAATGATCCAACCCCAGTTCTGCCACTTACTGACTATGTCCTCTTGGCAAGTGATTGAGGCAAGTGACTAAGTCCTCTTAGCAAACTCCAATGTGCATGAGAGCGTGTTAAAACACAGCCTGCTGAGTTGCCCCATCCTCCAAGTTTCTGATTCGGAGGCTGCTGCCGATGTAGCTGGGCCCTGGCATCACACTTTGAGAACCAATGCTCTCAAGCCAGAGGTGTCATGTAGACACAGAGATAGACGTCACTGGGTAAAAATCTTTACCCTAGAATGGCCATGCCAAGCTCCTGGGTGTCAATCACTAACTCACAAGCAAAGCCAGCTAGGAAAACAGAAGGCCAAAAATGACCGTAATCCTGACCCCTTGATGGACTCAGTGTCAGGGACTCATTAGGGTCAGAAGACTCTGAGCTAAGTAAGCAGTTTGTCTAAAACTCCTTGTGATAACTGTTCTTCCACTTGAGACCTTCGGAAACTCCTACCCAAGGATCTCCCATCTCCAATCCTAGGAGGCTTGCTGCCTTATAAACAGTCCCTGAAAGTCCCTGAGATCAACCAGACCAGTGCTAATAAGATCCAGTGTTACAGTCTGATCGAGGCTGCTCAGCTAAACACCCACTAGCCCACAGTAAGATTTCTCCAGCACCTCCGTCTCTCCATACCCTATCTCATACACACACACAAATTTTCAGAATCTGAGGGTCTTTCAGGAGTACAATTAGGTCAATCTTTTAGGAAATGCACCAGCAATCGCTCAGTTTTACACCTAAGCGTTCTTCTTAAAGGGAGAGGCAGACTTTGCTTCTTGAAGTGAATAAAACAATGACAAAACCCCAGAAAATATGTTAACCCTGTTTTATGAAGGCGGTATAGACAGTATATTCTCTTTTGTTTCCAGATATGAAGAATACATAAAAACGTGATGAACAGGCACTGGCATAAATATCGTTCTGTTCTTGTGCAGAAATTTGTAATATATCTCTATTTTGCTGCAGCCGGATTCCACTGAGTCATCAATTTCCACTGTATTATGCAATGTTCGGCTCGCTTGGAATATTAAACAGCCATCAGATTCTGAGCTTTGCATTTCCTCACATTTGGCCCTTCCCTGATCAAGCTTTGTTTCTCTGTGATTATATATATACATCAGACCCTGGAATCAACTTTCTTTGTTTTATCAAGACCTGGTGTGTAGTGATTCTGATTCATCATTTTTACAACAGTCTCTTCCCTGCGGGCTCCAGGTCGTGATGGTGGCATTGCTACGAGTTACGGTGGGGATTGTTGACGGAAGATGTATGCTCTTTTTGATTTTCCTTCCTCCCAACACCTGGTTCTTATTTTCCCAACTCTAGCTTTTGCCATTTTAAGCATTATTTACCATTTGCTGAAATGCATCGGTTTATTTGGTGGGGACATGTAAGGTAGAGGATGGATTTTTACAGTTGGCTATGATTTTTCCTCTTATCAACCCAATGTTGAAATGTTTTTTACATTTTCTTATGTTGTTAGGGACCTGGAGTTCATATTCATTTCTCACTTGTTTTTCCTTATCTGCCATGACATATTAGTTCTCTCGGAAAGAAAAAGAAAATGCAGGCTGGGTAGGTTCCTTACGGAGGTTTCTGAATTTTCTGTGACTCGCGCTGTAGGTGGTCACCTCCTTTCCCAACCTGGATATGTTATTTATTACTTAGTGAAGGATCCTCTCTCTCAAAAGGCCCAGAGCAAGGCTAATTTTTCTTCAGAGTCTAAGATCACTTCAGAAGATCTTGGCAAAAAGTAGAGTTTTTGAAGTCACTTAGGAATCCACTTGCCAATATTGAAGATAACTTTAAAAAGTGGGGATGAAAAATACGAAGATGCTCACACCTGAGAAATGTTTGATTTCGAAGACTGACATGTAGGTTTTCTCTCCAAAGTGAATCACAAACCAACTGAGACCGGAAACCGAAAACACCCAGAGTGCTTTCTCCCTCTCTTGCCTCCCCTAAGGCACCCAGCAAAGTGCTGGACACTGAGAAGGCCTTGTGTAAATTGATGTCTACTGCCACTTTTAGCCAGGGCTTCTTTTGTTAATTTATATACTTTTCCAAGAGGTCAGGTAGTTCAGGGTGTTATTTAAACGGGATAAATAACGAACACTCCCTCCGCCTACCCCTCAACTCACTCCTGAAAACAGAAGTCAGCTTCTTGAATTGTCATTTTTAAATAAAAAATTTAGGTCAATCAGACATGCTCTGGTGGAGAGAGCTAATCACCTCCCAGGATTAGATGGCCAGACCTGTTTTCCAGGACAATTCCTGTTTATGCGTGTTATCGCAGTGTAATTATTAACAGTAGCAACCTTTCACTCTCAAAACTATCCTATTTTAGATGAAAATTATATAGTCATGCTATCCTGTATTTATCCCCCATTTCTTCCTTTTAGTAACTATGCCCCTGCTGAGTTTTATGTAACAGGATACTTGTCCAGCTTGACACTGCATTTTCCAGTTCTCTTTGCAGCTTGGTGTGGCCAATTATTTATATAATCAACAAGCATGTCATGCTGACTTTTTGCCAGGCACTGTTCTAGGTACTCCTCGAATTAAAACATTTAATTGTCATCCTAGGAGCTAGGTGCTATTTCATCATTCCCATTTTACAGATGCTGAAACTGAGAGGTTAAGTAACTTGCACAAGTAGCAGAGCTGGGATGTGAATCGCAGTAGTATAAGCCCAGAGTCTGTGCTCTTAATCTGCTACCTCCAAGCATGACCAAGTATTGGTCAACAGAACGTGGGAGGAAGTGATGCAGACAGCCTGGTCCTGAAAAAGGAATCTCGTCCACCACTCTCTCCTCTTTCCCTCAGTCAGGACTTGATGCTGGTGAACACACAGTCGAAGACAACAGTCCACGAGTTGGAGGAGCCACAAAACAAAGGGATGTGGATCCTTGGCCAACCTCAGAGAGCAAAGTTCCTTCTTCCCCTCAACTGCCTGCTACCTCGTGATGGTGTATGTGAGGGAAATATGCCTGTACCCTAACTAATACCTATCCACATCCCCACCTCACAAAGACCCACTTTATGCAGATGTCATACATGAAGGAATATGTGACTATTCCATCCCAGTATCAAGATGAATCTCCTTGATCAGATCCAAACATTTCCTGCAAATGGCCCCAAGATTCCTCTCTACTCTGATGGCTGCTCCCATACTGTTAGCAAGGAGGGTTTCACTTCCAGTTTTATATTTAAATCGTAGTACATAGAAAATTTCTATGGAAGGCAGACGTGAAAGAGAATGTAGCTAGAGATATGCAGTCCTTATTCTCAGCACCAACCTAAAGTCATTCCAAAGCAAAGGGCTCATCGGCATGGCCTTCCTCTACCCCTGCATAGAGCAGCATCCTCTACCCGCCCCCGGCACATCTCCTTCCCCTTCCCAAATATATTCTCCTCAATAGCATTCATCACTACCTAACATATGTTCATTTCTTTTTTTATTTATAGCCCATCCCATCTGGATGGTAATCTCATTGAGGGAGTGACTGTGTCTGCTTTGGTCATCGCTTTATCTCAAGCTCCAAACAGAACCCGAACTGCAGTAAGTACTCATTAAGTGTTGATTGAATAAATGAATGGAGAATGAACAAACTTTGAACAGCTAAACCTATACTTTGGGCAAGTTACTTAACCTCTCTGGATTCCCTGATAATAGTATCTGATAGGATTGTTGTGAGAATTGAAAGAGATAATTCCTGTCAAATAGAGCCTAGCTCCCAGTACATGGTATAAATCCAATACCATGGAAAGAGTAGTGAGTATTATAATGCGCATTATGTACAGGCCTTATGCCATGCAGTATTATTTCATTTAATAATAGGCCATGTGTTCAGAACTACCCACCTTCTGGTACCACAGAAGGAGTCCTGGTTCATCCATCATACAGCTTTTGAATTGTTCTGGTCCTCTTTCTAGAATTTCCTTTGGAAAGCCAGACTGCAATTTCCTGTCTTGGTAGGACAAACCCCAACCTTCTCTAGTGAAATCTAGATCAAGAGTTGCTGGAACTGGTCTTACCTTTGATAAGGAAAGACAAAACAGTACTTATTTTAGGACTGGTACCATGGCTGGCGTAAGAGTTCCCTGGTTTGGAGTTGTTTGTTGGCTTTTTTGTTAAATATCTCTATTTTTTTTTCTTTTGGTTTTAAGATCATCAGTGGCCTTTTATCCACTAATAACCTGAGGAGGGGTCAACTTGCTCCTACTTTTAGGACTTTCCTTACAGCCTGCCACTGCCTCTTTTTGATAGAAGCATCTAGGGAAAGTCCTGAATAGTACAAGCAGACTGTGAGGCTGAACTTTACACTCTGCAACAAAGCCGTGCCTGACACCCAGCTACATAGTGAGACCTCTTTCCAAAAAATGAATTGAGCTAGAGTCCCGGGAGTAACAGGAGTATTAAATATGTACACGCATTTTTTCATAAAGGTACCAGCACCACTTTCAGAGGGAAAAATCCACACCCGGGCTCATGATACTTAAGTAGCTACTTCCATCCAATCTCTCAGAAACTTATCCTTGCCCATCCTCATGCTTCAAGCCCTCAGCTCTTTCCAATTTTAACATCGACCAAACTAGAAATTATCTAGAAGATGATGAATAAAGGAGTAGAAGAAGCAGCTACAAATTTGAGTGATGACTATATGCAGAAACTATATGCCTTACATTTGCCATTTCTAAAATTATTTTTAAATCTCACAGTCCTAAGAGTAAGCTATTATTATGGTTGTCATTGTTATTTGCATTTTATAGATGGGAAGACTGAAGCTCTGAGAAGCTGTTGCTAGCATCCAAGGTCCCACAACTAATGAGAAGTGAAACAAGGATTCTAATGCAGATATCTGTAGCTCCAATACCACACACTCTCCACTAGATCTTCCAACTTTTGGCCTCTTATAATTGCTATGTGCAGGACAGTTCAGGCAAATATTTCTGGAGACCTCAATATGAAGGATATAAAACAATTGCTCAGACTTTACCCTAACCAAGAGAATTATTTCCCCATGGGCCACCCTCTGGGATAAGTTGTATGAGTCCAGGATTCATCCAGCAAATAGGCCTGCAGTTAAAATTTCTTTCTGCAGAATGTTGAGGAACCCTGTTTGCACCTCTAACTTAACGCATTACTGTTAGAAATGTCTTAATAGTGAGTTTCTCCTTGTGTTTCCTCCTCTACGGGATGCATATTTTAGAACAGGTCGAAAGCAAACATTGTCGCCTCACCTTGACCCTCCATATGCATGTCATCTGATTATACCCAGACCTGAACGGATGAAATCAGGGAGATAAGTAGATGCAACCTGAGGCTCCCTAATCTCATAAGTACTTTCTGTTGACAAAAGAGTTTTGCTAAGTGAGGTTTTCCCCTCATAGGGCCTGTCAATATGCTATTATTGATAGATGAAAGCTAGTCTATTCCAGGTCTGGACAATTTTAAGCCTCATCCCCTAACGCTGGTTTAATACAGAGCACTAGAAAACAGGCCCCAAAATGGGCATCTTAGCTATATTGAAGTAGTATATTCAGTGGAACATTTTTTCAAAAACCTACACAAGGAATTAGCAAATTCAAATCCTGTCACAAATGTCTTTTTTTTACATTAAAAAGAAACTTAAAAATAAAGCTTGAGTGCAAAGATGTCCTAGGCATGGCTGACAGGACTAATAATAATATTTAAGGACATAATTGTTACAGACCTATTTCCATCAGTTTTGCGGTCCTAGAACAATTATCCCAAACTTTGTACAAGTATATCCTACCAGAGGCTCTCAACTGTGGCTGCACATTTGTATTACCTAGGGAGCTTTTTTTTAAAATAATGATACCTGGAGCGCACCCCACCCACCAGAAATTCCAATTTAATTGGTCTAAGGTGGGGTCTGGCACCAGTACCGGTTTAAAAGCATCCCAGATGATTTTCTTGTGCGACCAGGGCTGGGAACTACCATTCCAGACAATTCCCCACTGAGATGCAGTAATTCCTCTGTCCCTAACTCATAGCTGTAACTGCCTCTGGCTGAATAACACTTCAGATGAATCACTTACTGCCAAATTTGTTTCTCATTTATTCTAACTGCTGTATTCAATCCTTGTCTGATTATTCACTTAATCTCTTCTGATTCGACTCAAAGTGTAATTTTTTATGACAACCCCAAATTCTCTCAACACTCTGACACATTAGTTCAATGAATAATCCCTTAAAACATCACACGAGCCTTTCTGTTCATAAACAGTAGGTTAGAGAGATTCGGGATTCGCTTCTGGTGTGATGCGTAAGGCGAGATACCATCAGTTCTCTACCCTCAACCTGCAGAGCGGACAGGTTGTAGTATTTAATGTCACTGCAGTCCTCAGAAAGACTGTCATATACGCAATCTGCACTGCAATCCCAATTCTGCTGTCAACTGGCTATGCAACTTTTGGCAAATCGTGATCCCTCTCTGAACCTAGGCTCACTCATCTATAGAACAATGGGAGAAATCAGAGTTGTTGAGTCCAGGATTCTCTCTCCGTGTTGAAGAAGTTCTATATCTAATTTTAAACTGGTGAGCAACTAACTGCTGGTGGGCACAGTGACATTAATTAATTGGTGGTATTTAAAATTCAAATGCTATTTCTCTCACTATCCCACTGAAAGAGCCCTTTTCAGTTTTGGGCCAAAGCAAGAGAATAGAGTTCCTATTAAAATGGAGCTTATGCTTTATAACCAGGAAAGAGTAGCTATGGCTACTCCTCTGAAACAGGCAAATACACTCCATAAATGTACTTATACTGTGGAGAAAATGCAAGTCTGGTAGATTAGACATTTATCTCAATTTACATTTTCACTGAAGGAAATACTTTATGTCTAGACTCACAAAACCCCCAAAATGGAGAATACCTTGAAGAACCACTTCATTTATTCCTCTATAAATACTTCATTTATTCTATACGTTCCTCTATATAAACATAAAACTATACTGCTCAGGAAAGAAGTATAGTACAGCTCTCTGCTCTTTTGTTTTAATTGAAATATATTTGATTTACAATATTTTGTTAGTTTCAGGTGTTCAGCAAAGTGATTCAGTTTTATATAAATATATATATATTCCTTTTTTCGATTCTTTTCCATTATAGTTTATTACAAGATACTGATTATAATTCCCTGTGCTATACAGTAAATCCTTGTTGCTTGTGTTTTATATATGGTACTGTGCAGAGCTCTCTGTTCTTTAAATCTATTAATAGACATATTTTAACAATCCCTCTTGACCCATGGCCCCATTGTTGAGTAATCTTAACTTAAATCTATCAAATTCTGATTGTGCTAGTCTCTTCTCACAGATGCCTGTGATTCATTTGCTTATACATCTTCAAAAGAGTTCTTGATACTAAATAGCCCTGATTCCTTTAGCCCTTCCCCATAAGATCTCAACTTCTATTCCATTGAACTTCCAATCATGCTCCACAAATTCTCAACACATGCTTTATGCTCTGGAGTCTCCTCTGAGCTCCAGCTCAACTGCCTGTTAGATATCTCCTCCGGGGCGTCAAATTAAACATGTTCCCGGGCTTCCCTGGTGGCTCAGTGGTTGAGAGTCCGCCTGCCGTTCAGGGGACGCGGGTTCGTGCCCCGGTGCGGGAAGATCCCACGTGCCGCGGAGCGGCTGGGCCCGTGAGCCATGGCCGCTGAGCCTGCGCGTCCGGAGTCTGCGCTCCGCAGCAGGAGAGGCCACAACAGTGAGAGGCCCGCGTACCGCAAAAAAAACAACAAACAAAAAAAAACAAAACATGTTCCCACTGTGCTGGTCCAGTGATTTTTTTTTAAATATTCATAAATGGCACCACCATCCACCCATCTGCAATAGGCAGAAAATCAACTCTACATCTCCTTCACCCTAGTTCTGTAATCAAATACTCACCAAGATTTTGTTCTCTAAAAATGTTGTGAATTCGGCCATTTCTCTCTATTTCCATTATCCCCAGTCCAAAGAGCCATCCATTCTCTTCTGGATACTGTAAGAGCCCCCAACGGGTCTTCCCCCCAGATCCATTCTCTATACAGCAGCCAGAGTGATCTCTTAAAAACGTACCAGATCATAGAATTTTCTGGCATGAAACCCATCAGTGACTCCTCAGGGCTCTCAGAATAAATACCCGCATCCTCAGGAAGGCCTTCAAGGTCCTGCACAACCAGGCCCTCTCCCCACCAGTCACATACTGAGCTGCTCTCCCTCTCACCTTCAGCTCCTTCTTCATTCTTCAGCTTCCTTCTTACTTTAGAGCTTTGCACATACTGTTCCCTCTGCTGGGAATGCTCTCCATCATCCCCATATCCTTCAGAGCTCACCCTGCTCACCTCCCAGACTGTTTCTGCTCTTTCCATTACACTCTCACCCAGCACTCACCCTTCACTTGTCCTGCATTTCCCATACCAAGTCTCTTAGCATGCTTATAATTATTTGATTGTGTAGTTAATATTTCATATCTAGAGACCATGTCTGCCTTGTTCACTGCTCTATCACCAAGTGACTTGCACATAGTAGGCATTTTATGCTCTAACAACATTCTAGTAAATGGTTGACTTCTCCTATCGTAAATTAGCTTATCCCCTCCACTCATTTCCTCCTCTCCCTTCACTGTCAAATTTCTTTAAAGACTGGTCTTTACTATCTGCCTCAGCTCCACCCCCATTCACTTACCAACCTGCTAAAATGTGGGGTCCTCAGGCACCACTCCAGTAAAACTGTTAGTGCCAAAGTTCGCCAATCAAAGCTCATGACGTTCTGGGCTTTTTCTAGATTTACTCCTACTAAACATTTCTGTGACATTTGACACTATGGACAATTCCCTCCTGTTTCCTTATGCAGAAAATGTGATGAGTAGCTCCTCTGTTCCTGGCCCTGTGATTAGAACAGGGTCCCTTCTCACATTGAGCCCAGTGAGAGAGTCAAATCAACCATCACAAATATGCAAGTACAGCTCTGCAAGTGCTACGAAGAAAAAACAAAAAGCCAGAAGAGTGTAAAAGGCAGAGACTCTGAAATTGCCCTCCTATGTCCCCCTGACTTGCGTTTTGCTTCCACAGCTGAGTTCTCCTCCATGTGTCCCATAAACGCCTGCATGCCAGGGTTCCTTCCTTATCACGCTGCCTTTCTCATGCACACTCTCTTCCCGTGCTTGGGGTCCAAATCTGTATCTTCAGGCTTAATTTTCCAAGCACCTCTTGGATATCTCCTGGGTGTTCCCTAGGCATCTAAAACGGTGCATTCCGGAACAAGTTCAATGTCTTTCCCCAGTCCTTCTTCTGCTGTTTCCTCTCTCACAGGTCACCTAAACTAAAAACTAAACACCCCTGAGATTTTTCTCTCCATTTCCCTCACCCCACAGCAATCAGGGAGTTGACACAATTCTGCCTTCTAAGCATCTTGTAATTTAACCTTCTCCATACCCAGTGCCACTACTTTTGATCAGACATTCATCATCTTTCTCCTGCATTACTGCTGTGGCCTCCTCCCTGGACCCTCGCCTCCAAGCTCCCCCTACCCTGATCATTCGCTCTGCTGCCACCCACATTTAATGTGGTCGCGTCGTTGCCCTGTTTAAAGCCTCCAGTGCCTTTAAGATATAGTCCACATTTATTAACTTCATAATCAGATCCTGCCTACCTCTCCTGTCTTACTCTTTTTCCATTCATTCATCCCACAGATATGCACTGAGCACCTAGTATGTATCAGGCACTATTTTAGGCACTGGTGATAAAGCAGAAAACACTGGCCCTACACCCAGGTGCTACACACACATCTCTCTCTCTCTCTCCCTCTCTCTCTCTCTTTTGCACGCCTGCGCACACAC
The DNA here is from genome assembly GCF_005190385.1 of Monodon monoceros. Classification (NCBI taxonomy): domain Eukaryota; kingdom Metazoa; phylum Chordata; class Mammalia; order Artiodactyla; family Monodontidae; genus Monodon; species Monodon monoceros. The sequence continues at coordinate 96,282,724 of NW_021703767.1, read as the reverse complement.
ACACGCACATACACCTGGTTTCCAGCAACTTGAAATCTCTCATCATTTTCTACATGACCCATGTTCTTTCAGCTTTTCATATAATACCTCCAGTGGCTGAAAGACTCTTTTCCTTCCTCTCAGACATATTTGCACTCCCTATAGACTCAACACTCACATTTAACCTCCATGAAGCCTGCAGGAATTCCTCACGCAGATTTAGACATACTGCCTTCTTTCCAAGTCAAAACGCTTTGAACACACATCTTTCACGTGTACTTCTTTTTTACATGTCTGTCTCCATCATTAAACACTGAGTTCTTTGAGAGTGGGGTCCCATCTCCCTCCAGGGCATAGCTTCAACAAATTTTTACTAATCATACAAATTGAAAAATAAATGAACAAATATGTTCCACTACGTCTTTAAAGGAACAGTCCACCAACCGTACCGTGCACTAGAATTCATTGGGCATCTTGTTTAAACGCCAATTCAGATTCAGTAGGTCTGGGGTGAGGCCTGAGACTCTGCATTTCTAACACACTCCCAGGGGATGCTGATGCAGCCAGACTAAGGACCGCACTTTGAGGAGCAAGGCTGTAGAACTTCGTGATCACAAACCCCAGAAAGTGAGGTTGATGGAGAACTATTCTGTGGAAATTAAACAAATAAAACAAATGATAGTTCTGCTCCACATCTTGTCAGTCACATCTGCGTGATATCTTGACAGCAACCAACTTCCTGAAATACTGGAGGGAAACGTCATTGCCATCGCCGTATTGCCATAACCCTTCCCTAGTTGAACAGCCCACTCCGTGCTCTCCAGATCCTCTGAGAAGCCCTCACCCAGCTGGTTCACCAGCTTCCGCTTGTTGCAAAAATCCAAGCGTGTCTTTGTTTCCAACTCTGCAGATGGCTCCAGTGTGTCCCCTTGTCACCTCTAGCGTGGACACAGGCTCCCATACTTCCCTGCCAAGGGTCGGTGGCACAGGACGGTGCCGTCCCTCTTGCACTCTCCCTGTTCTAAGGCAACAGCCCTGGCTGCCATTCAGGGCATCACTTTTCAAGCTGTCCTGCCTCATTGACAGAAGGCTTGGCACCGGCTGGCTGCTCTGCGGCCAGCACACCTCTCCTCCTCCCAGCATCCTCCGCACTCTACTGGGAGCCTGCATGGACTCACAGGGGCCACCTGAAAGGTGATCCAAGTTTTAATATAAAATTTTCCTACCCTCAGAATTCTGAGATACTACTGGGATTTATAAGTTGTTTCAAGGCTGTTTTAAAGACAAACCTATGGTATTTACAGAGATATATGGTCCTGTGTAAGCGCTGTGTGGTTCTTTATAGAAGGTGCAGTATAAATGTTCTTGTATTACTAGGAGGATTATATAAAAGATGTTAAAACATGTTTTGACCAACCAGTGGTATGGCCACAGAATATAATGTATCCATTGTCAAGAAATCCCCACCAGAGACCTCTGAAATCTTACATTGATTGAGTCGTGCTGGACTTGAAACACATTGAAAATTTTCCAAATGGCAAAATATAAAATATACTCTTTCTTTTTTTTAGTATTTACCAGTTAAACACTAAAGTACTGTAGCTGGCTGACCTTTCACAGCAGTTTTTGTTCTACTTTTCCAAAAGCAGCCAAAAAGGGATTGTTTTCTTTTAATGCTTTGTTTTGTCTCTAAGAAAAAAAGAACCAACTTATTTTGAGCATTCTACTCCCCCCACCCCTGCCTATGCAATAACATCATAATGGCAGAATAATCGCTGTAAACAATGCCCTAGGGATTTAGTTGGCTACAGCGGGGGACTCTAAAAGCCAATTTCAGTGCTTTTCTTAACTACATCATTGCATTTTTGTCTGCAAGTGGATAAGAAGAGTCTCCTTTTAGAGCAGGTTGATGGAAAGTGCTAATTGTTGACACATTAGCTAATTGTTATGATTAGCCTCTGACTTCTTTTTAATTCTCAAAGTCAAGATCTCAACTGTGAAGTATGAAGATGCTCTATTACAACAATGCTATGAAAACATTCAAACAATGAGGGGCTAATCTTCAGAAGCATTTCAATCCAGTGGCCTCTAGACAGCCCTGCCTTTAAAGAATAGACAACTATCAGGAAAAAAAAATATCCTAACTGTTGCACCCACTCAGTATTTCAGACATAAGTGTTCTGGGTTATCATTAATGATCTGTGTTTACAAATTCACTGTGTCTTTGGAAAGTGGACGTAACTCCAAACCAAGTAAACCACATGCAAGCTGTAATGGTCTACGGACAATTGAGGCAGCTTGGAATCCACGACAATGTGAACCTGTAAGGTACCAGACTTAGATGTTTCTCAGTTTTCTAAAAATCAACAAGGGATATTTGAAACTGGGGTCATTCTCAGCTATAGTTCAACTTGGGAAAACAACTAGGCAGGAGTACTAAAATGTATGTGTTCTTTAATATTTAAAGAAAAGGAGGGAGAGGAAACCAAGCAAAGAAAGTAGCAAGAAACCAAATTGCAGGGTTCAATTCTTGGCTCCGGCCATTGAATGAGTCATTATTCTGTGCCTCATCCAGCTGACTTGTAAATGCAAGCAAATATTTACTATAGGAATAACCTGCCTTCATATAAAAATATTATTTGACTGTATTTCAATTTTTAAAATTCAGACACATCTTAAGATCAATGCACGATTCTATCATGATAAAATGTTAAAAAAAAAAAATCTGAATAGACATTTTTCCAAAGAAGCCATACAGATGGCCAACAGGCACATGAAAAGATGTTCAACATCACTAATCACCAGGGAAATGCCAATCAAAACCGCAATGAAATATCACCCCATACCTGTCAGAATGGCTATCCTCACAAAGATAAGAGGGCTTCCCTGGTGGCGCAGTGGTTGAGAGTCCGCCTGCCGATGCAGGGGACACGGGTTCGTGCCCCGGTCCGGGAAGATCCCACATGCCGCGGAGCAGCTGGGCCCGTGAGCCATGGCCGCTGAGCCTGTGCGTCCAGAGCCTGTGCTCCGCAACGGGAGAGGCCACAACAGTGAGGGGCCCGCGTACCGCAAAAAAAAAAAAAAGACAAGAGAAAACAAGTGTTGGTGAGGTTGCGGAGAAAAGGGAACCCTTGTGCACTGTTGGTGGGACTATAAATTGGTGCAGCCACTGTGGAAAACAGTGTGGAGGTTCCTCAAAACATTAAAAATAGATACATGATCCAGCAATTCCACTTCTGGGTACTATTTATCGGAAGAAAATGAAAACAATAATTCAAAAAGATATATGCACCTCAATGTTTATTGCAGCATTGTTTACAATAGCCATGATATGGAAACAACTTACATGTCCATCGGTGGATGAATGGATAAAGAAGATGTGAGATAGATAGATAGATAGATAGAGAATTCAGCCATAAAAAAAAGAACGAAGTTTGCCATTTACAACAACATGAATGGACCTTGAGGGTATTATGCTAAGTGAAATAAGTCAGACAAAGACAAGTACTGTATAACCTCTCTGATATATGGAATTTAAACCAAAACCAAAAACAAGCTCTTAGATTCAGAGAACAGGTTGGTGATTGCAAAAAGAGCAGGGGGAGGGGGAAGTGTGAACTGTTGTGGGTTTTTTTAGTTTAAATAAATTGAAGAAAAAATTTTAAAACACCCAAAAAGACCATTTTCTGTGTCAACAAATCGAGGAAATACACTCTCCTTAAATTATTCTTGCTTATAATCTTCCCTAAATAAGATAATCCTATTTACAACCCATCCATTAGTCAAAATATTTACATTTTCTTCCTATGGTGATATTCATTTTAAACTTTAAAATATCTACATTCTTAAGAAAAATATTTAGATCAGTTTTAAACAAGTGACACTTTATTTTGTCCATAGTTTGACTATTCTCAGTGACTTAACTGGTTACTAACTAGTTAACCCAGTTAGAGTTGTTTATAAGATTGAACGTGATAATAATTTAATGTGGCTAAAGCAGCTTGGCACACAGTCAGCACCTAATAAATGTTAGCTACCATCATCATCATCAAAGTGACAAGTAACTGATCAAAGAGTCAGACTTTCATTTATAGAAAATGGTGCAGACGTCCCCACTTTAAGCAAGATGTAACACAGCATCGCGCGGGAAACAAAGTGTTACGAGTAGGAGCTATGAAATTTTGGGAGGTAGCACACGACAAGTCAACACTTTACTGAACTTTTATTACATGGTAGGCACTCTGCTATGTGGCTAACAGTAGGACTTTGTCTACATACACAAAATGAGCTGAAGTCAAAAAACCAAACAAAGAAAAAAAAAAACTTGAGTAGTCTCTCCTCCATTTAAATGCCCCAGGGGTAGAATCTTTAGATTCTAAAGAGAAAGCGAGGTTAGAAAAACCAAAGGTAAGAGGGAAAACTTGGAAGAGACACATATGCAAGTTTCTTATAAAGTTTTACCTTTACTAAACAAAAAAATGGTCAGTACACAAATCTAAGAAAATCAACAAAATCTTTCTACCCTAAATTTGTAATCATTAAATGAATAATTTCTCTTTCCTTTGTTCAAAACCTTTCAGGCCCTTTCTTCGCCACAATTTCAACCAGACATTTAAGAATTCACTTTGCATTATTGCAAAGATCATAAGAAGAAGGCAAGGTCTTTCCTTGTTCCAGTCCTCTATCTAACAGGAGTGCCATCGGCTGAGACTCAGTACCAGCTCCCAAGTCTGTGCTAGAGACACAGCCTGAAAACGCCTCCTTTCCTCTTCCCTCACACCAATCTCCCACCGCCCACCCGCTCAGGGTCATCTTAGCCAGGGTTTCATCACAAACCTCACCTCCAGCTCTATAAACCACTTGACTTTTAGTTTCTTTTCCCAATCTCCTATTTTTCTTTTTTAAGTTAACCTAGGATTTTTTTAATTTTTTTTTTTGAAATTTACAATATATATATGGAGATTCTCACTGCAGTGAAAATGTGTCCAAAGTAAAGCGTCAGGGCAAGGAAGCTCTAGGTTGAGGAGGGATTACTGTGGGTGAATTAAGTGCAGCTACTGTTTCAATGAAAAATGCATTATTGAACTGAGTCAATCATTTATTTTCTAGTTGAATTAAACTTGTTTTCCTAACAAAATACGGATCCATACTAACTTCTACGTGTGTCAATTGCTATAACGTTTTTATTCCTAATTCTGTTAAAACGTTATACATAAGAAACTAGCTATATCTCATGATATATATATTCTTCTGCATTTTTGGTGATTCCATATAAGGACTGGTGTCCTTCTAAGAGAAAGGAGGGAAGATTTGAGACCCAGAGGCGTGGGCCCAGAGGAGATGACAGAGGCAGAGACGGGGGTCATACAGTTCCAGGCTAAGGGACGGATGACAAGGCTTGCCTGCAGTCAACAGAAGCTGAGAGAGAGGTATGGAACAGACTCTCCCTCAGAGCCTCCAGAGGGAACCAACCCTGCAAACACCTGGATTTTGGCCTCCAGAACTAGGAGACAGGAAGTTTCTGTTGTTTTAGGCCACCAAGTTTGTGGTAATTTGTTAGGGCCGTCTTAGGAAACGAATACACTCATATTTAGGATTTATCTCAGGGTTGCTGTGAAAATAGAGGACATGATGGGAAGGCAGCTAGCACAGTGCCCGCTCAGTAAAAGCTAGCTCCTTCATTCACCCCTCTCCTCCTGGGCAGTGAGAAGGGGCAGAGGGTTTTCTGCTGCTGAGGACTCAGGCAGGCTACTGATCATCTTTATGGGGTGGGAGCTCTAGAAGGTCATCTCTGGGACTCCTACCTCGTTCCTCTTACTGGGAAGTGCCAGGCCTCTCTCTGATGACAAAATGTCAGTGCCGACCTGTTTGGTGCAGGCTTTTCTTCCTGTCTGCCTCACTGCCTGTCTCTGCCTCTGGGTAGAGCTTCGTCCTTGCTTACTAAGCTGCCGATAGAGAAATAGGCTCTACAAGAACAGCTGGGCTGGACAGCAGGACCCTTGTTCTTTTGGTCCCAGGTCATCACAGTCTCTCTGGATGACCACTACAGTCCCCACTGTGGCCTGACACATAAAGCCAAAGATTCCGCAAATTCAGCATCCTTTTCCCTTTGGGCTCATTTACTCTTCGTTGACTGTTTTCTTTGACGGAGAGGTCAATACCAAGGTCTTAGAGCCTTTCCAACCCAGTTTCATTACCTTGTTTCTCCTTTTAAAGAAGAGAAGACATATCACTTATTATTCTTTTTTTTTTAAATTTCCCCAGGAAGATGCATCATTTAATGCAGAGAAAAGTAAAAAAAAAAAAACAAAAACAGACCTTGTTCAAGCCCTAGGTCACCTACTAACTAACAATATGACCACACACCAAAGCAAGACACAAAAAAGAACGGAAAAAATTTTTAAATACTGTGAAATTGATTTTGGTCATTGAAAACCTACTTTGAAGTCATTTCTTTTTAGAATTCTACCTTTTTCTCAATTTAATTCATCAAGTGAGAACTTGCGTCCAAGTAGACACAGCCAGATTGCTAGGCAGTGGTCTGTTTCCTCACATTCCCCTAATCCGTCTGCAAAGTAAAGAAAAGCAGCAGATATATAAATAAATATATCATATATGTCATATATATGTTTCATATATATTTCATATACATGCTTCATATACTGTGTGTGTGTGTGTATGTGTGTGTATACACACCCCTATTTAATTCATTGGGATGCAATTAATGGATACCGAAAAGGCAAAGCATTTTTAGTTCCTTGGAAGACAAGCTTTAAAAATTAAGGTGGTATTAAAAGCTTCATTCTCCCCTTTGCCAAAAAGAATAAACCTTCTCTACCTTCTTCCTTGTTTTTTCCTTGATTCGGGTAGATAATCTAAAAACCTGACAGCCATACCGCAGTTATATGAAAAGGACAGCAGAGAAGTATCTCCTGTGAATGCAGACATGTAGATGCAAAAGGAGACCAGGTTTATGTCCTGCTCGCTGCAGCACTCTCTCTAACATGAGTATAGTCAACTTTCAGCATTCAGGCCAAAGGAAAGGAGAAGAGAGAGGAAGCATCATTAAGTAGACACTCTTTCATTACATGCTCTATTATAGATGCTTTGCATGCATTAGAGCATTTGATCCTCACAATAACCGTAAGAGGTGGATGTTATTATCTCCATTTTACAAATGAGGTAACTGAGGCTTAGAAAGCTTAAATAATGCGGGGCATGCATAATTGAGAGATAAATAAATAAAACTGACACCTCCCTCCTTATAACTTTCCCCACCCGCTTGGAGAGGCACTCTAGAAGAAAGGATGTAGGAGCAACGAAGAAAACTGGAGATGGTTGCTTAGATTTAGGTGACCAAACAGCCTTTAAGAGAGATAGCTTGAATGTCAGTACAGGAAAAAAACTCCCTGTGCTGAAATCTGATTACAACATCATTTAAATCCCCTGAAACTTATCCTGATATCAAAAGACATGCTTTGCTTACACCAGTTTTGAAAGCTTTGAAACCCTAGTCATGAAGCAGCAGGTGTGGGCTGCCTTAAATCGTTCTGGAGGATAACCACACTCCCCCAGTGCCACTCCCTTGCGTGGATTTTCCTTGTGCCCTCTATTCTTCATCTGCTAGAGGGAAAACACAGAAAACATCACATGTCGTTTTTAAGATCAGTAAAGTCTAGAAGTTTTCCAGCATGGTTTTCTGAAACTAAGTGTTCCCATGAGAATCGATAGCTTCTATGCTGGCCCTTGTAGGTTTATTCATCCAACCCGTGGCTACTGACTGAGGAAGCCCTCTGGATGGGGCACAGTCTTGAAGCAGATTCAAAACTAGCATAAGAAATAACTTTTGCCTTTAGAGAGTTTGCAATCTAGTGCGCAGACACGTCAATCCATTAGAAAGCAATTACAATTTAACTCCCCCCATTCTGAAGTCTGTGCAGAGAAGAGAAATCGGTATAGGCTGGAGATTGAGGGAAAATAAGAAGGAGGCGTGCAGCAGGAAGGGGATTTGGGATGGTGAAAAGTGGGGTGCTGGGGGGACAAGTGGTGTTGAAGAACGAGCATAAAATTAGTGTAGTTGATATGCTGGGCAGAGAAGGAAATATCAAACAAAACCAGTAAATTCACAGAGTTGTTGCTCCTAGTTCTTTCCCAGGCCAGGATGCCCTGTTTACATCCTGTGCTTAACTCACCTCCACCTTGACAGGCTCCTGAGAAGAAAATCTCTGACATGGGACCGTTAAAGCCTCACTTTACTTTCCACAAACACATTTGCCTACTTTCACAGCTATTTACACAGACAGTAAACAACCTTTTGCTTCAAGACGAAATGTAATTGTCACCTACTTAAGTGCAGTGAGACGGTGGTCGAAAGCTACTGGCAGAGTATGTCTATTAGACCTCCTAGTGATGGAACAGAACCAGGCTACCCCAAGACAAGAAGCTCAAGATGGGTCCTGGTAAATTTCTGCATTCTACCTAGGAAAGTGCCATCTGCTTGTCCTTAAGAAATATACATTTCGGTAGGCAATAACTGAACAAAATCCTTGGAAACTTGCTTCTTCAACCAGAAATCTGTGGATACAATCATACATACAATTCGCCACAGCTCACAAAATTTTATGACTACATAGACCCTGAACCAAAACAAGGGGGTAATTCTGTGAAAAGGAAAGTTTCCACCAGATTCTTGGCATGAAAAACAAATGTAGACTCTATAAATGAGAGATAGCTTTCTTTTACTTTTTAAATTATGTCTGTGATGGAGTAGAAGGCCACCATCCATCATGGAACTAGCTGACAATTGGTTACACTCAAATCATCCCCTGACTGGGGATTTTCTTGGTCTTGTACATCTTGGCTTCCTACCCAATGTCTACCTCATCATGCCCCCTCCTGCCCTCTGGTCCTGACACATACAATAGCCCAGTAAGAGTCTTCCCTAAAAGCTTGATGGTGGTGGCCAAATGAGAAGAAAAATAACAACCTATACTTTTTTTAAAAGGGTGGGGGAGTCAACTTTGAAATGCCACAAATTTTTATCAACTCCTTCAAGTGATAAACTATGACTCATCTATCTTGGTTTATGCAGTGTTGATCACAGTAGCTGAGACACAGGCTCTCAAAAGTTTGTAAACAACAGCAAGTCTTTACCATGAATGGTGAGTTCGAATGATTCCTCTTTCACTTTCAACTTAAAAAGATCAAATTCATCATCAAATATTGTATCTTAAATATCTGGGAATGGTTGAGCCACTTGGAAAAGAGTTTGGCAGTTTTTCAAAAAGTTAAACCTAGAATTACTATATGACCCAACAATTCCACTCCTAGGTACATAGCCAAGAGAATTGAAACCAGATGCCCACACAAAGCTCATTCACAAATGTTCATAGCAGCATTATTTATGATAGCGAAAAAATGGAAACAACCTAAATGTCCATCAACTGATGAATGGATAAACAAAATGTGGTGTATCCATGCAATGGAAAATTATTCAGCCATGAAATGCAATGAGGTTCTGATACATGCCACAATATGAATGAACCTTGAAAGCACCATGCTCTGTAAAAGAAGCTAGACTCAAAAGGCCACATACAGTATGATTAGATTTTATTTGGAATGTCCAGAATAGGAGAATCCATAAAGACAGAAAGTAGATTAGTGGTTGCCAGGAGCTAGGGGAAGAGAGAACAGGAAGTGACTGCTAATAGTTATGGGGTTTCTTTTGGGAGGTGAAATGTTCTGAAATCAGATAGTGGTGATGGTTGGACAACCTTGTGACTATACTAAAAACCACTGAATGGTACACTTTAAAAGGGCGAATTTTATGAGATGTCAATTATATCGCAATAAAAAATATTTGGAAAACCTCTTGGTGAAGAAACTATAGTTAGGATTTATGTTTAGTTCTTTAGGTGTGATGAGAACTATTAATATTCCATGTATTATTTCTTTGTCAATAAATATTAGACAACATATCAGAACTCTTCATATACTTACAATAGAAACCTGAAAGTTCTTTAAACATTTGTTATATTACATTAAAGTAGCAATCATACTAATAATGACTAACGTTTACTGAATGCTTACCAGGTACCAAGCACTAGTCTAAGTACTGTACATGTATTAACGCTTAAAAGAGTTAAAAGAACTTTATAAGGTGAGTGCTATTCTTATCCCCATTTTATACAGGAAAGTGAGTCACAGAGAGATTATCCAAGGTCACACAGCCAGCTGATGGTGGAGCCAGGATCCAAGCCCAGGCAGCCTGGTCCAGAGCTGGCACCCATAACAACCATTCAATTCCACCTTTAATGAAAAGGAAAAGGATTAGTGTTGTAGACAGAGTGCCAGATACGTCACTGCAGGGCCTAATCTGGAGATTTGGTCTAAACTGTGCCACAGGCAAGCTCTGCAAGCCTGGGGCCCCTTGGCCTGCTTCTTCTGACCTCTAATGTGAGCGTCTGGGTTAGCACCATCTCCAAGTCCCCAACCACCCAAGACTCTGCCACTAAGTCAATGACAAACCAAGACATATTCAGAGGTAGATATTCAATCATTTAGTATATTGTGCACATCAGGAACTTTGAACTCATAATATTCTATAGAAAACAACTAGTAGTTTTAAAATTAACCCCCCTGAAAAGACCTCAGGGTCTAAGGGACAAGGTTGGCTAGCAGGCACTTTTTTTTAATACAAAAAATGGAAATTCTGTTACTCTCCCATATAATCAAGAAATCAGGGCTTCCCTGGTGGCGCAGTGGTTGAGAGTCCGCCTGCCGATGCAGGGGACACGGGTTCGTGCCCCAGTCCGGGAAGATCCCACATGCCGCGGAGCGGCTGGGCCCGTGAGCCATGGCCGCTGAGCCTGCGCGTCCAGAGCCTGTGCTCCGCAATGGGAGAGGCCACAACAGTGAAAGGCCCGTGTACGGCAAAAAAAAAAAAAAGAAATCATTCATTACATTTTTTCTTCCTGAAATTTAATTCCATGATATCACTTTTTTAAAATTCCAAACTATCACTTAGTTTTTGAGACACTAAGGACACAATAAGAAATAAGGCCAAAAGAAGGTTCCAGCTCATTTTTAAAGGGGAGGGGGGAGATAATAAGCAAGCCAACAGATCCATAAACGAGATAATGTCAGATAGTAATAAGTTCTATGAAGAAAATAAAAGCAGGGTGATATGATGGTAATTGGTTGCTTTATTTTATTTTATTTTTTTAATTTAAGATCTAGTCTCTTAGCAACTTTGAAGTACATAGCTCAGTATTGTTAACTATAATCACTATGCTGTGCATTAGATCTCCAGAACTTATATATCTTCTAACTGCAGTGTTGTACACTTTGGCCAATATCTCCCCAATCCCCACACCTCCTTGCCTCTGATTGACTATCATTATACCGTTTCTACGAGTTCAGCTTTTTTAGATTCCACATATAAGTGATATCATACAGTATTTGTTTTTCTCTGTCTGATTTATCTCACTTAGCATAATACCCTCAAGGTCCATCTATGTTGTCCCAGATGGCAGGATTTCCTTCTTTGTCATGGTTGAATAATACTTGACTATATATAACATCCAATAAAACCTTAGGTATCATAGAGCAGAGATTTTGGTCTATTTCATCCATTTTATCCAAGTGCCTAGAAGAATACTCAATAAATACTGAATGAATGAATGAGCAAATGAACAAACTAATGAACAAACAATGAGTAAGTGGTGCTTTCCACATTGTAGCAAAGACTGCTAGCTAACCACTAAGGCAGTTTATGCCTTTTCCGTGCTCCTGGACTACACTATTATGTATTAGTTTGCTAGGGCTACCATAACAAAATAACTCAGACTGAGTGGCCTAAACAACAGAAATTTATTTTCTCACAGTTCTGGAGGCTAGATGTCCAAGACGGAGGTGTCTGCAGGTGTGATTTCTCCTGAGGCCTCTCTTCTTGGCTTGCAGACAGCAGCCTTCTTGCTGTATCCTTACATGGCCTTTCCTCTGTGTGCATGCACATCCCTGTTGTCGCTTTGTGTGTCCTAATATCTTCTTATAAGGACACAGACAGACTGAATTAGGGTCCACCCTAACAGATTCCTTTTAACTTAATTACGTCTTAAAGGCCCTGTCTCCACATAGAGTCACATTCTGAGGTATTGAGGGGTAGGACTTCAACATATGAATTTGGGGAGTCACAATTCCATCCGTCACTCAACATTTCCCAGCCTTTATTGCAGATAGGTAGAAACCAGTGACATGGCTGCAGTCAGTGGAATCTGAGCAGATCTAACCATGAAACCTCCTGACCTGATCCATAAAAACCTCCACACATAATCCTCCATGCCGTTTCTCCATCTGTTGGCAGGATATTGACCCACAAGATGACATTGGAAGCTACAAGGTAAAGATGACAAAGCCTCCAGTAGCCTGGGTCCCTGAAAATGGTGGAGCAGAATCTCCCCTGGCACCACTGGCAGAGGCATACACTGGACTACTACATGAGAGAAAAACAGACATACGCCGAGACGTGTTTTTTATAGCAGTGAACCTATCTTAACCAACACAACCTCCATTACACCTTCAAGTCTCTTTACTCTTCCCTAATAACTTTCTGTTATTCAAGCAAAAGTGTCCTTTTTTTAAGATTTCCTGCAGTATTATGACTTCAGTCATTTCTTTTGGTACTCCTCTATTCCTAATCTCTTTACCCTCATCCTAAAATATAGAGCCCTAAAGCAGACAGAGGCCTCTTAGAGCAAGTTTTCACGGTAACGCAGTGGCACATCACAGACTGAGGTCTTAAACATACTATGTATCCTGAGATAATACAAAGACACAAAAGCTGGAGTTTCCCAATATTCTTAAATCCATGGCTCAACCTCACACACAAAAAAAATTAGCCTTTATGGGCCAACTCAGAATTGCCAGCTGCTGCTGTGGTTCATATGCTAAAAATAACAGGGCACCAAGGAGCAGCTTGCCAGGCCAAATCTGGGCTGCACTGCTCCCTGGCCCAGGAACAACAAACAAGGTGAAGGAGGTAGTCAGGGGAGGGACCATTCTTCGCTGCAGTGATCCCAAGAGCAACCGGGAATCGAAAAATAAACATTGGTTGACTCCAGTGCCCTTGAACAAGTATGCAAAGTCACTGAATAACAGAGCCAGCTAATCTAAATGCCAATCTAAACTTCTCCATCTGAGCTGCTAATGCAGGTGGCCAGAACTTTAACTTCTAAATAAATTTACCAGAAGAAATATGATGATTTTATATCATTTATATCAGTAACAGATGCATCTGACCAATTCTAAAACGTGTAGATTTTCTTTTAGAGCCCAGAAATATAACTCAGAGCTTGAGTGATGAAATACAAGCCTCAGTCTGACTATTTCTTTCTTCCTTCCTTCCTTCCTTCATTCATTTATTCAACATCATTATTCATGCCCAATAAGTGCCACGCACTCAGCTGAGGACTAGAGATGAATTAACTAGTAAAATCCAATTTTTTCCTTCAAGGACTTCACAATCTTGGATTTGGGGGGAGGAACTGAGAGGAAAGCACAAATAAAAATGTGATCATCGTTATATTGGCATTACGGCCAGGTACTCTAGGAACACAGAGAAGGAAATGATCAGTGGAAAATGGAGATGCAAACGAAAATACTGGCAAGACCCCTAAATAAGTGTCTACTACATAGATGTCATTTGCACTTGGTTCGAGAAAAAAAGCTTTTATCCAACTGGGGGTGTAACAAGTAAAATAACTGCACAGCAGACTAAAAAGTACAAAAGAAAAATCAAGTCTCGGAGTCACAGGAGCAAGTCCTGGGCATGCTCACTGGCCCTCCTGACCTGGACTCCTGCCTGTGTCCCTAATTCTGTCCAGAGAATGAAGCCAAGCCACTGCCCGGCTTGCTGCCATGTATCATACCCTGGGGGACCTTATGGGAGCGAAATTAGAGGGAGGGCTGCTGCTGACGATAGAAGAAACCTGAAAACAATGACTTATATTGGCTTCTGACCCAGTTTTATTTCCTAAGAAAGTGTCACCCAAGTTTCTGGAGCACTATTTTTCTCTAGTTTCCTCCAGCTTTCCCCAGCTAAATCAGATCCCAAGATCCTGACTGAAGCACAAAAACACAAATCCCTTCATGTGGCCCCTCTTCTGGGATATCTGATCCCGGGCTCCATGAATAGACTTCAATATGTTGGATCACATTGTATGGAAACAATTCATCGCTATCTCCTCTCAACTACACAGCCAGAATCTTCACCCTGGCTGGTTGGCATTTCCAGTTCAGTGGGGTTTGAATGACCTCTGAAAATAGTGGGCTGTTTTTAAAAGAAAATAAAATGAGAGACTAAGTCATGAACATCAGTGGCCTAAACCATATATGCTATTTGCTGGTTTTAATCTTTCAACCAGACTTACTCAAAGCAAGTATCTTTTACAACTGGGAAAATGAGAATGAGGATTATAGGTGTAATTATTTTTGGTTAGTGAAATGACAAATTCTCCAAACTCCCTTCAGAGGAGTGACCCTGTCCCAGATTGAGAATGTCATGTTCATGAATGTCCTTTCTCCTTGTCACCTTCCTCAGATGGTCAATTAAAGCTACTAGTGCTTTCTCCTATGACAAGGACACGTATCCAGTGGGAACTGGACTGAAGCCAACACATTAATTTCATGGAATTCAGCTGAATGATTTTATTTCCTCCCAAGGCTGACCCGGGGCTCACGGCCAGTGGATGGTGGCAGTGATGATGATGTTTCCAATAAGACCCTCCACTGGCCTGCTGGATTCGGGCTATGACAGATCCTCATATGACTTTGCTGGAGGTGAACTGAAGGTGAGTTAAAGTTCCTATAATGAAAATAGTTCAAGCAGATCTTCAGAATCTCTTGAGGCATGGGATAACTAAACAAAATTCGCATCACGAAAGGGATAATTGTAGCCAGACTCTAAGGTAGCCCCAGTGATCCCCGCTTCCTGGCCTTCACGCCCTGGTAGAATCCCCTCTTGTTGAGTGTGGGCTGCACTCCAGGACTCGCTTCTAATAAGGAGAAGTGAGACTGTGTAAGTCAGAGGCAACGCCGTAACAGGCAGTGTGTGCCACCGCCCTCACACTGCCTCTGGGGGAAGCCGGTGAACAATCCCAAGGAAAGGACCAAGTGGCAAGGACCTGAGAGCCCCTGCACAGTCTCCATGATGAGCTTGTAAACAGAAGTTCCCTAGCCTTCAGATGACTGCAGCCCAGGGCAACTTTTGACTGCAGCCTCCTGACGGACCCTGAGCCAGAACTACCCTGCCATGTCCCACAGAATCTAGAAGAGATAACCAGTGTTTGCTGTTTAAAGCTGCTAAATGTGGGGGAAATACTGTTATAATAATTAATGGAATATTATTAATTAGCAGTAATTAATACAGGGGCTAAAACCTGTCCACCTCCAAACACTGGGGTGCGGGGTGCTAAGAACGTGCCCACACCTGTGCAGTTACCTCCCCCGCTGTGTCTCTCGAGCCCGAAGTGCCTGAAGTGTACACAGTTACTCACAGAGCACACATTGAGTGGCCTCTGTGTGCAGTCAGGATACCAAGGGTTTCCCTTTTGAAAACCTTATTTTCCTTCGCCTTCAGAACCAGCCAGTTTCCTCGTCGAAAACAGTTTTCAAGGCCCCTAAAAATGGAGGCCAACCATTGAACCCCAATCCCAGGTAGGAGTCTGACGTCTCCCATTATGAAGGAAAAACAGGGGCTGAAGTGGAACTTCATGGAATGTGGTCACCCTCCCTCCAGTCCCCCCTAAGTTTAAATAGAAGCATTCCACCCTGCCCTCTTAAAATTAAGTGCTCTCTCAGAGCAGACACTGGAGCATAAAATACCTTCTTACTTCATCAATTTGAAGAGCAGAGATTTGCCTTAAAGGGCCAGGCAACCTGAAACTCTTCAACCAAAACAAGGCACCAGGTTACTGCAAACAGATGATATTTCATGGTGGACCTCAGGTATGCTGTCCTCACCATCAGGGCTTCTCACAGGACTAGCAGTAAGTACTGCCTATTATTACATCAATGATAAACCATTTGCATGCCATTAACATTTCATCCAGGTAGGGCTGATCCCTCAGTTTATTTTATTTGTTTAACAGCCAACAGGTTCCTTATTCACTGAAGTAAAGGACGGGAAACAGACTTTTTCTTCAATCCAGTCGGCTAAGCCAAATGCTTATATATATATTTTTCCCACCATTATTCCCATCATGCAGCTTATAGGACAATATATTATTTTTGACATAAAAATATTAAACAGGAAAGCTTTCAATTAGTCAAATGTAAAAACAAAGAGACCTATACCTAAGGCTTGCCTTGGCTATTGTGAAATGAAGTCATAAGCTGGTCATATAAACACACATTTTCAATAACAGAATTTTTTAAAGATGTTTTTAAATTAATTCATACCTTTGTTGATCCCACATGTGCCATTTGTAATTTAACATCAGAAAATAATCACTCCAAATGGTTCTCCCTGCTATGATTCACCACAGTGAACGATTCTGCCACTCACAGCAAATCAGAGAATGATTTGGAACGGCTTATTTTCCTGCTCCAATAAACTATGACTAGGCATTCAGCAGATTTTTCTTTTGTTTCTTATTATTTTGCAGAGTCGAGAAAAATATGAAAAATAAAAGAAATAACTGAATGGGCCACTGCTTTCAAAACTTATTTCGTCTTGCTCATTTATGTCAACCCTGTTATAATTCACCTCCATTCTCCCGTTTTTCTGATGGGTTTTCCATGTAATGGAACCCTTACCACTAGACGTTCCTTCTCTTTTGGATCTCAAGGCACAGTTTACCTTTCCACATAAAACTCTAAGTAAGTGCCCACTGCTAAAATGGATGTGTATGATAAAACTGAAGTATTTCATTGGCTTTTTATTCTGGAAATAATTGGCAGAAATCTCCTTTGTTGCAATAATTTTGTATCGTTAAATCTATCCAGTAAGTATCTCAACACCCACTTAGCCATTCTGGGTCCCAGCCCAGAAAGTTGACTTACATGAAATAACAATGAGGCCCTTTGACAGTTTTCAACATACTGCTTTGATTAACAGATTTTTTAATTGTATGCTTTTCCTAATTCAGTAGTCTAAAGTTATTAACTACTAAGACACAGCTACTACAATCCCTTTCTCGTCCTACTCTCATCCTTCGGACTCCAGGAATCATCCATAAGAAGTATTTAATTTGCCAATACTTAAACCTACGGGGGGAAAGCATCCAGTGTCTCTCCCAACCTAAACTTCCAGGAAGCAAAATAGTGAATGACAGACCCAGTCATTTTTCATGCCAATGTAGAGAGGTATTGATATCCTACAATCCTCTCTCTTTCCAAAGCATCTCTTTCCAAAGCATCCTTCTCTCTCTCTCTCTCTCTCTCTCTGTCTCCCTCTCCCTCTCCCCCTCTCCTCCCCCCCCCCCCCCCCCCCCCCGCCACACACAAGCATATTACCTAGAGCTTCCAAAGCTAGGAATGCCAATATCCCACCCACAGGAGCTAAGTTAGGAAGCAAAAAGACACTGTGTTGTCTAAGCTGGGGTTACATAAGGTACATTTTGCATAGAAATAATATTATAAATGAAGATTATCAGTTTATCTAATTAACTGGCATCACCTTCCACATGCCCTCCGTTCCGTAGGGTAAAGATATGAATAGACTAGTGGGCTCCAAACTGTTCTGGTCAAATAATAAATTGTTTTTAATTATGAGCATATCCATCATTTTATATATAGATATAGATATCAATATAGATAATCCACTGTGATGTGTACTCACAAAAATAAAAGTAGGAGAAGAAATCTATACATAGACATTTTAATATATGCCTGCTACACCCCAACAGATCACCTGCACATCTCCTGGGATTTACACTCCCCACTTACACTCCCCAGTGTTTTCCATACAGGATAATCTGACCCTTCTAACCTGCCCCAATGCCAAAGAGTAAATCATATAAACATAAAAGCCCATCCAAGCAGTGAGGAGATGCCCATGTTCTATAAGACTATCAGCTAGTCAAGGCAGCATTTCTTCCTTTAGAGAATCTCTTTACTTGTATATCCAATTTCAGATCCTAAAATAAACAGACCACTTTCCTTTATCAGTGTTTAAGAATCAGTAAAAATTCATTTATAAGTTTTAACCTTGTAAGCATTAAGCTTCAGCCCTGGAAAATTCTCTTTTTTTTTCAAAGTCAAATTGTTGCAAAAGCAGGATAGAAAATGTCTGTAATAAGTGGTGCTTTGGGTCAGGAAGGTGGCTGGAGAAACCAAAGTCTTGTGAGTTTTCCTTCTGCCAAGGAAGGTGAGTCAGACACTTAGCTGGGTTCCCTTGAGTCTTCTTAAACACTGTTTTCTTTAGATTGTTAGCACTGATTAAATCATATTTTTGCAATGCATTTTACTTTTTTAAATGCATATCCTCTTTGACCTAGTAATCTGACTCCTGCAAATCTATTCTAAGAAAATAATTTCAAATATCAAAAACTTTTTAGGCATAAGTATTCATCATAATGTTATTTATAAAAAAAAATAAAAAGCAACCTGAAAGCAATAAGGAAATGACAGATACACTCAATGATATATCATGCATCTACTTAAGTCGATGGCTACAAAAGCCATACAACTGCATCAAAAAAAAGCTTATGATAATTAACTGAGAAATTCAGAATATAAGCTGCATATACACTGTAATTATAACTACATAAAAATATCATAAGAAAAAAACAGGCTATCAGTAAATAGGACAAAATGAATCAACATTTTGGTTACGGGTAGTGACATTACTGGTGACTTCTTTATTTTCTATATTTTTCAGTATTCTCTGGTGTGGGTATATTATTTTTTATAATAAAAGTGGGGTTTTCTAAAAACCATCAAATAATTTATAAAGAATCCCCACAAATAAGAAAAATACAAATGACTCTAATTTTTGAAAAGGAAAATAATATTACAGATAATTCAGAAAAAGAAACCCAAATAGCAATAAAATGAAAAAATGTTCAGTCTTCCCTAGTCATCACAGAAAATTAAAGTAAGATAACAAAACATAATTGTATATCATAATAGTAACAAAAATGTAAGTTTTATACATTTTGTCAGGATGTGTGAATGTTAGAACTTTCATACATAACTGATAAAAGTAAAAATTGGTACAATCACTTTAAAGAGCAACTTGAAAACATCTAATAAAACTGAAAAATGTGATATATATTTAAACTACATGCATGCACATGAAAATTGCAATAATGTTCATCGTGACATTGTTCATAATAGTGAAAAATTAAAAAGAACTTACATTTCCATCAATGAGGAAATAAATAAATTGTGCTGCTTTCATATGACAGGATATTACAAAGCAATAAAAATGAATGGATTTGACCTATCTGGAACATCATAGATAAATCACAGAAGCATAATATTGGGTGAGGAAAGGATCTCAGGATAATATAAACAGTTGGTTCCATTTAAATAAACTTTTAAGACATGCAAAACAATGGTATATTATAGCCACATACAGGGCAGCAATAGTATGAAAACATGCATGGGATAGCTAAACACCAAATTCAAGACAATGACAACGCTGGAGAGAAAGAGAAATGAATAGGATTGGGGATTGGTATTCCAGAAAAACCTCATTTTAATCCACAATGATTTTTTTTTTAAAAAAAGAAGCACTTGATGCATGATTAGCAAAGCATTATTAGAGACAACTGGATGCATATCTACAGATACATAGGTATCCATCATTATTGCCTTTTTATTTTTTGCTTAATATTTAACATAAAACATTGTAAAGAAACAATGAGCACCTAAAACTGACTCTTCATTCAAAAGAATAAGAGAGAACTGCCTTGCAAGGGTCCAAAATCTTAGTTCTAAAGAAAATAAGCAGAGCTTGGAATCAACATAGATTCAGAGCATGATCCAGCTAAGGAAAGCCATTTGCATGCTCTTGGGTGCTGCTTCTGCCTGCTCTGTGGTGTCAGGCATGGCATGAAAGCAACCTAAAGGTCCACTGACAGATGAATGTGGTACACATATACAAAGGAATATTACTCAACCATAGCAAATAATGAAACAATGCCATTTGCAGCAACATGGATGGACCTAGATATTAGGTCTGAAACTAACACAACATTGTAAGTCAACTATATTTCAATAAAAATTAAAAATAAAATTTTTAAAAAAGAAAAGTTACTTCTGCCTTTGTATGTGGTTGGAGAAGAGGGCAGGGGACGACCCACCAGAAAAGATTGTAGTTAACTGTGCTGGGGGGGTTCATTCTCAAAAACACTAATGCCATTTAAAGTGCTTCAGCCACATGTGTTGCTGTTTAGCTGTATAGCACCATAAGTCTGGTGCTTTAACCTCCCTGCATGCCTGAAGATACTGACTTGTCCAACCCAGAGAGGGTTGGAGACTCTCAGTGTTTCCAGAAACCCCAAAGTTCTCCATAGAGGAGCTGCGTTTGGAGGGACCAGGCGCTTTAACGTCCCAGAAGGACCTCCTTCCACACCCTGGGAACTGTGCTTATCTCACAGGCCTGCAGTTAAGGAAGAAGAAATGATTGCTTTGAAAGGGGCCAAATTCTAAGTCCCTGCCTGTTCTTAGAGGCAATTGATTATTCTTTTGTTCCAGCAGAGGGGGCACCCTGGCAGATAAACCTGAATCTGAAGGTAACCAGCACAGAAGTCATCACCTGCACAACAGCCCTGACCTGGCAGACGGCTCTGGCAATCAGGCAAGCCGGCCCGGTAGATGACCAGGTTGGTAATGCCAACCCCACCTGCTCAGGACACTACCCCCACGTGCAACAGCAACCGGCCACTCTGTGTACAGACATCAAAGCAGCAGGTGACCCGTTCAAACTAACAATCTGAGTAATAGAAGACTGAGGTATTGACATATCCCATGCTTTGATCTACCACTCCCTTGAAAACATCTTTTGAGAACAAGTAGCCCAAAACTGGTCAAGGCAAATTAGTCCAAAATGTGTGTTGTCTGACCTCTTGGTCATCGAGTCTGCATCTGGAGGCACATTGGGAATGTGGAGCAAATCACACTGAAAGATTGTGCCCCCTCCTTCCTGAATATTTCAGGAGCTGTTCAGAATTCAGCCTGCAAGTCATGCTTCATTCAGGGCGGTTGATTAGTTCCAGTGGGGAGGGTACTGGACAGGACAATGAGTGGACAACAGACAGTGATTCATAGATTCCTCTGCTAAGAGTCGCAGGTGGTTTTAGGATAGAAAGAAAAGCAGGCTTAGTCCGTTCTCAAATCTGTCCTCCTGTCATAAGATTAACCAGAATTACTCGAAGTTATCGTAGTCATTCTCAGAAATGTCAAGTGCAGATGCCCTTCTAGGCATTCAGATGCTTCTCCCTCTTTCAATCTCCCTCCTCTCTTTGGAGTGCCCCAGAAAAACAACAGACTGGCCATGAGCCCCAAAATCAACGTCGTTCACTTAAAACTGGTTACCATAATGCACTAAAATGTCTTATCTGGAATGAGCTCTTTAAATATTTCAAAGAAAAAGAAATGTAGGTTTTTCCAATAAAAGGAAGTAACTGGTAGCATTAGAAAAATTGAAGAAAAGCTGGGGAGTGAAGTGCAGTGATGCTGGCCAGGAGGTGCTTAACTTTTCTTTAAAAAAGAAAAAGCTGATTTCAATTGCTAAGGCAACCCAAATGTACAAGAAATCTACTTGTGTGCATGAAACAGAATGTTACATACATAAAACAGCCAAGACTAACCAACATTTGAGAGTTAAACATTAAGAGAACAAAATTCTTGAGCTTAATTTCCTAGTCTGTATTTACATAAAATTAACTTAATAAAGAATTAGAATAGAGGAAAAAACAGTTAAAATACTGTTAAAGAAAAACAATGCACATATGCTTATTAGGATATAAAATTATCCCAATAAGCATATTTATATTGGGACATAAAACTAAAAAATATATATATTTCTCACATGTAAATAAGCTATATATATGAGAAATATGTTCCCAAACTCTATTATATATTTAAATTCCATAATCCAGGTTTCCACAGTAGGTCTTAGGTTAGCCAAATGGTGATAACAATAATTCAGGTGCCCCCAAAAAATACTTTAGCAAGAGCTGCAAAAGCAAGAGCTACAAAAAGAGTATTGCCCAAGTAAGTCAAAAAACAAGTTTTCTATTTGAATTATCATATTAATTGCCAAATACTCCATTTTTTTTCCTCTGAAGACTAAAAGGTTTGATGTAATAAGGTTTAGTAAAAGAACTCTCGGGAATTCCCTGGAGGTCCAGCGGTTAGGACTCTGCACTTTCACTGCTGAGGGAGCAGGTTCGATCCCTGGTCAGGGAACTAAGATCCCGGAAGCCACATGGCGAGGCAAAAAAAACCTCTCTCCACTACATCTGAATTTCGCCTTATTTAAAAACCATCGCACTTCAGGCGTCCAAACCATGGAAATGATACTTAGACACACACACACACACACAGCCCACACCCCATCCCCAGTCTCAGGGGAAGGTTCACCTAAAGACCTCTCTGTTTAGGCAGGCGGACTCTGCTAGAAAGGAATATTAAAGAGAACTTTGAAGAAGATTGGAACAGGAGAATGGGTGGAACAAAGGAAACATATGAAAATCTTTTATGTGCCTCTCTTTTAAGCGCCTCTCTTTTAAGTTTCGTGTCATACAGTTCTTACAACAATACAGGAGGTACACCAATTGTCCCCATTGGACAGAGGAAGAAGTGGAGCTCAGCTGGGCTAAGTAGGACCCAGAGGTTACACAGTGAGGCAGGGGAGCCAGGGTTTGAACTCTTGGCGGGTAGGACCGCCCTTCACTTCTGAACACCTGTGCCTAGCACAACACCAGGAACAGGGTAGGCATTTGGTGAATGTTTGTTGAATTCAATCGAACCGTAAGGCTTGCCCACTTAGGTGCACGGGGAGACTGGCATCAGAAGGCCAATATGCGGTCTGAGCCGTGGCAAGGATGAGGGCTCAGCCCAGTCTGGGGTGAACTGAATAATTTCATCACTCAGATCTCCTATAGCTCCACCTGGCCCCTCTCCTTCGGTACTGTCCTCTTCTCAGCATTATCTCTCCCCAGCTCCAGCCACCTGTCCACCAGGGGTTTGTTCTTCCAACCTGGCAGCCAGCCTTGACGGGGCCTAAGGCTGCTTGCCCCTCACCCCACTTCCTGAGGGAGCTGGTAGCAGTGAAAACAGTGGCCCAACGGCAGAGTTGTGGACCAGCATGGCTTGCTTTTTGGGATTATCCAGGCCCTGAGGAATCCCAGCTCCCCGCTGACAATGTTGTTCCAAAATTCCACCAATTTGCAGGTGAACACAGGGAATGAAGCTTCACATGGGTCCCGTGGGTCAGGGACTCTTGCACTGCTTTCTAATACGGGTTTTAGGCAGAGGGTTGGAATCTAGTTATTAGAAATATCAGTAAAGTGTTGTGTTCCCTAACATGGGAAGGGAAGACTCAGGGAGATCTGGTAGCCCCTGGCACGCATGCCACAGGTAGCCCAAGGAAGGGTTTTAAGAGGGAAAGACACCAAGACTGTGGAAAGAGGTATCCAGGCATGTCCCTGGTGGCAGAGCCTGAACACCATCCAGCCTCTACCACAGGGTCCTGCATGGCACCTTTCCCCTGCTGGGAGCTTTAGGGAGCACTTCCTCATGTGCCCCTTCTGAGCATCAGCCCAGTTTTAAAATAATAATAATAATAGCAAAAACTACAACCACAGTTTGCTGATAGCTACTAATTGCCCGGTGCCACGCAAGGTTCTTTACCTATTCCAACCTGCATCAGTGGTATTGTTATTGCCCTCCTTTTGCAGATGAGAATATGGGATGGAGGTTTAGTAACCTGTCTGAGCCTCAGCCAGCGAGAAGAGTCAATCCGGATTCCACGCCACCATGCACCAGCCCACAGGTCACCCTGGTTGCTCAGGAGGATGGCCCCAGGTTGATGCCATGGTCCACCTTCTTAAGAGCTTTTGATCTCAGTGGAAAGTTACTTGGATTCCAAATCCCCCTACATCCCCTCCCCTTGGCCACCTACGCAGGAATGAATACATGAAAACCTGGCCAATCACTCTTCCTAGGTACAACTTCTATACCATGAGTTTCTTAGGTTTTCATCCAACATGGTAAGGAAGAAGGACTTAAACCCTAAGTCACATTAGAAGCTGGCTCTGCCTTCCCATCCTGGCCTGCCCTGAAATCAGCTAAACTTCTCTGGACTCAGTTTCCACATATTCAACACGGGTCAGAGTGGGCCTCTCATCTTCTAGTATGCAACTGTGTCTTGTGTCTCTGCCTCAGTTTTCAGGTTCATCTGGCCGTGAGGATGAATAGAGTCAAAATCCCAACCAAGCTTGGACCACTTTTCAGAGATACAGACACTAAAAAAAAAGTGCCACTGGGATCCTTCCAGTGCTCAAATACTTCACAAATCCTAGAAACATACATCTGGAAAGAATCTCAGGAAAAGTTCTAGTCAACCCTTCATTTTCCATAAACTGAGGCTCAGAGAACACCCTGGCCGTTTCCCAGCACGTGGCCCCGCCCCTGCAGGTAGCATATAGCAGGAGTTGGATTCAGATCGAAGACTCTCTTAATCCAAAATTCCCATGTCAAGCTGCACATATCATCTCCTCTGATTTTGCTATTTTAGCCATTAAAATATTCACATTTGGTAATATTGTCCTGAAGAGCAGAAAGCGGGGCAGGGAATAAAGCAACCCAATCTTCACGGAATGTCAGATACAGGTAGACCCTTGAAAATCATCATTAATAAAGAAATTGAGGCACATAAATATGAAAATGTTTTCCTAGTAAAGTCCAACTAGCTGATGGCAGGCAGAGGCTCCAATTCTTCTGCAGACTTTCAGCCCAGGGCTCTTTTCATGACGCCCTGATGAAAATGACAGAGAGGTGGCCATTTGGTCTTGTTTTCTAAAGTTATTCATTGCCATAGTACTTCATATTTCTTACATATTTCAGACAGTTAAACCATGCACAGCTATGAAAAGTCCTGTATTCAGAGACCACTCCGCCAAAAATCAGAGGAAACACCTAGAACGTGGGTCAAGGAAAAAAAAAAAAAAAGCAACCACATATACAGTCATTTTCAGCCAGGAGATCAAAACTGGACAATGTAGACACTTTCAGGCCACAAGCTGAAACAGAGCTGAAAGGCCCACGGCCCAGGACAAGGCTCTCAGGCTGGACACCAGCTCCCGCTTCTAAGCCTTCTCCCCTTCACCCTCCGCTTTCACAGGCCTCTTCCAGATCAGAGGTCATGGGGCAGGAGGGAGGAGCTTGTTTTGTTTTCTGTATAATGAAGCTTGCAAAAGGCCGAGAAATGGAACTTGTATGCCTTGTTCTGCAGAAGCTCATTTCTTAATATTATTAAGAAACATATAAACAAACAAAAATAAATTTGCAAATGTCCACAAAGCCCCCTTGTGGAAGTATATTTAAAAACCATTTTGAGGACTTCAGCGTTATGGGGGAGGAACCATGGCATTCAGGGTGCTTTAGGCTCCCTGTGGGCTGGTGGTGGTGAGAAGAATACACGCAGGTATCTGCCTTGAGCGGCCCCAGCAGAGCCCCCCAGCCAAACAGCCTGCCTCCTGGACTATCTTTGTATAACTACAGAATCCTTTTTTCTTTTCCTGGGAGCCACCAAAAAATAAAGCCCAACATAAATCTTAGCAGATTTTATCCCACTGTAATTCTACATTGCTTTTATTTGTCTTTAATCAAAGAAAATCAAGCAGCCTAACGTGGCTTACCTTTTTCTTCTCCTTTTCTTTCCTTCTTTTTTTTTTTTTTTTTTAACTTTCTGGAAGAAAATACCTTTGCATCTCCCAAGACAACAGAATCTTTTGAACTAATAAAAGCCATACAGGTTCCAAGCTATAAGTTTTTCCTAGGGAGGATTTTTAATTTCCTTCTAGGAAAAATTAACAATTAAAAACTTCCCTGAAAGTATGTTAAAGACCACAGTGAGATGGAAATGAAATAAAATGCTGCTTGTTCTGTATTTTTTTTAACTCAAAGAAAAACTTTTTTGACTTTCATGATGTGCATATGGCCATTAATTTCAATGTCATATTATGGTTTTTGGCTGAACAGACAGTATGTATGTATGTAAGCAAACAAAACAAATGCATTTTGTATTCAAATTTATACAACTCCATACATTTTTATGCTGTTTATTTGAAAATTAATTTTGGCTTAGGCCTCAGAGACAGCAAATGTTGTCAAGATTTGAGGGCTACCTGAAAAGCCTTGGGGACAGCATTGCCCTTATGCATAAGAAACAGCAAAATAAAATAAAAATAAATGAATTTCCAAATACGTCATGGCTAATCCCTTGAGCTGATCTACAAATGAATTATGGAGGTTTTGCTACAGGACTGAGTAGATCTGGTGATTTCACTGAGAGATTTATCTTATTTTCCGACTGATTTTCATATCTTATTTCCTTTTCTTTTAGAATTAGACTGTAAATAAAATGGCTAAGACCGAATGAAGCTCCCTTTCACAGAACTCATATCGGCTTGATAAATTAAAACAGTGAGATGAGTTTTGTATGACCCATCCTCTAGGATTTGGGAAATTTAGCCGATGCAAAACAAGGCATTAATTTGGAGAGGCCTAGCTACTCACAATGCTTAGTGCTCTGACAATGATGAATGGCATCATTCCAAGCAAATGGTAATTTCACTTTTTGTGACAGTACTTTAGAGCAAAACCGACTTTCTTCACACAAAGAATTTGCAATCCTATTGAACAGAGGCAGTACCTGAATATCAGAAATCCTTCATTGTTTAAGTATCATCTGATATTCTTGATTGGCTTCAGACTGAAGTCGGAGTTGAATTAGGGAGAACGGAGGTTAAGTCCTAACCTTGAAAGACTTAGCAGCCATTGAAACACTGCCTTTGGGCACTTATTGGCCTGTATTTATCAAAAAAACTTTTCAATTCAATGAGGGGAGGGAGAAAACACAAAACTTGTCACATTCATCAAGTGAAGCCACTGGAAAGACATCTACAGAACACCCAAAAAGCATAATCTTTCCGAAGCGCTGATAGAAATGGTAATTGGATGGGTCAGAGAATAATACAACCAAAGCAGGGGCAATGCAGAATATGGTGGAAAAATCAAGGTCAAAAATAAAAGAACAGATCCTTTTTAACTTTCGAAAAACTTACACTTGGCCTTTGTACTAAGGGAAAATATACCTGTTGCTACCGTAATTTATATCCTCACAAAAGCCCCTCAAAAAGAACCTTTGAACATAAAAGGCATTAAAGACCCTCATTCTCCACAGCCCATAAGAAAGCTTCACCTTAATATTGACTCTTCCAAAATATGTTTTCTGAAGGCAAAAAAAAATTTTTTTTTTAAAGAATAACTAAAAGCAGTGACTCCCTTTCAGAATCTAACCCATCCACCTTTCGGCAGGAAAGGTATGTTCTGGGGAGGACTGAGGGAGGGATATATTGAATATATTTAAACTCTTTCCTGAGTGACTGCAAAAAACACAACAAAACAAAGCAAAAAACAGACTCTTGGAGGACTGGCAGAGAATACCAACGCTGTATCCCAAAAGAACAGACCCGATGAGTCATAGGGTCTCGATCGCATGTCTTCCTGCCTTCTTAGCTGATGAGCTAACCTCAGGGCAGAGCCAGATGACACATGTAAACAGATGAGCGTCTGGGGATGCCACATTTTCCCGTTTTTATCTTTTTACACAAACACCTCTGCACTGGACTTGGAAGGACTTTTGGCACAACATGGAGAGCTGATATTCTGGGCTACATCCAGCTCAGCTCGAAAAGCAAGGGATCTGGTAAAGTGGTGTGTAGCTCAGCTTGGTGGAAGTATGCGGATGCAGGCGTCTCCTTGCTGACAAAGATATCGGCTAAGGGGGAAATCGTCCCTAAAAAGCCAGGATCTGGAGTCCCTCCTCTTCATCCCAGGGAATAAAGCAGAACACCCGCAAAACCTCCATAGATGGGGCTCCCAGAAGAGGTAAAAAGAAACAAGCCAGAGCTCACCCTGGCATTTTGCTGGAAACTGTACAAATTTACTGATGTGCAAGAAAAGACAGTGTCATTTGTTAACTTGCAAAATTCTAAAGTGCCTGGATACCCATTTCTATTAATCCAGAGATTCCACTTCCCACATTAGAGTTCTACAGTGATGTAAGGAAGGAGATGGGGTTCCTGATTTGTGCTGACAGAGCCACATCATATTTTAGGGAGATGACATCGCTCTTGACGGCTCCCTCTAATCTATTCTCAGTAATATGTTCATCTGTACGTTTTCCCCGGGCACCAGAAGAACAACCTTAGATCCCTAAAACAGTATGTCATTTCTTTCCTCAAATCTCATATGCACATATATTATTATTATTTAATGTTTATTAAGTACCAACAGTATGCTAGGCACAATAGACATAAGGGGCCATAAAAACATATTTAACACATCAAAAAACACAATGAAAGGACGCTGTGTTTGTGCCAGAAGACAATAAAAATCTTTGCAATTCATAGTTCAAGATGAAATGCATCCCAGGTCCCAGGGCAGCCTTAGTACAGCGTGGCATATCAAAAAATGTATTAGAATTTTCACCCAGCTGGAGTAAGGAAGGTTGTGCGTACCTTACGATCAAACGTGGCCTTCCTCAACTTGATGACATTCTGCAACAAATAATGAATTCTCTAATGGCAAAGCATTAATTACTTAACCATCTAGTTAAACCTCAGCCCTCTGCATCACCTCCGATCACCTCTGTACCAAGCACTATGGTAGGCATTTAAAATGCATTTCTCTGTATAACAGTGGAGTATGCAGTTATTTATTTTACTGAAATTTGGAAAGGTTAAGTGAGTCACCCAGGGTCCGTGCTCAGGAATCAATGTCAGTTTTCCTAGAGTTGCATCTAACACACACAAACACACACACACACACACACACACACACAGTTGAAGAAAAATAAATGTCATCGGCAAGCTTAGGGATTTGGAGTTAATTTAACATCAAATAACCAATTTGGACCTATGTAAACACAGCATTAGCCTGGCCAAGGTAGAATTTTATGCTAAAAGGTGTCAGCTTTTTCACTTGCTAAAGCTTCTTTTGTCAAGGTTTAGAGTAGGGTTAATAGCATCAACTCAGGAGCCAGATTTTATGGGTTCAAATCCTGGTTCTGACAGATGTGTGCCTCTAAGCAAGTTAATTCAGATTTCTCTGCCTCAGGTTCCTCATCTGTTCAAAAGATATGAGGAAAATAATAGTAGCTTATTTCACAGACTGGTTGTGAGGGTAAAATGAGTTAATACATAGAAAAATCTTAGTAAATGCCCAGCACATAGTAAGTCCTTCAAAAGCTATTATTTCGCCAGAGCCTAGCACTGAAAAGCAGACACTGTGCTGCTTTTTAGATAAAAAGACAATATTACTGAGGCTCCATGAGCCTCACATGCTACAAGTTGCTTTTCTATCAGTATAAAGGATCTACTCTAGCCGTCCAACTAACTCTCTTCCCTTCAGCCCTTCTTGAACTTAGTGAATCTACAAGACAACTGGCTAAGACCCCACAAAGTTGGCTTTTCCATGGTCACCTTCACTGAACATTAGACAGATGGGTGGAGGGTTCACAAAAGACCAGACCCATAGTATGCGGCCTTTTGGAGGTGCTATGAATGAATGAGCGATCAGACAGTGCTTAGAAACTCACAGAATCCAACCGAGGATTCAATCTATAGATGCAGGACCTTCTTTAAAATCATGCAACTCTCAACAATGTGCAGACTAATTTGTCTATTTTCCATGTACTTTCCACTTCGTCTCCATTCTGTTGTAAATCTTCTCAAAATTTCTCTGCTTGTTATTTCGACAGAGGACTTAGAGAAGACGGGAGAAGTAAACTTCAAATCAGTTGAAGTTTGGGTAGTAAACTACCCAAAGGATAGTTTTAGTTGGAGAAAACATCAAAGTTAGTGACTAAATTAAAACTTTTGTATTACCAGTCAACATCAACAGATATGCATTCCTCAGCCAAATTAGGACGAATAATAAAAGTTGCAGCAAGTGGGAAAACAATCAGAGCTGATGCTTGGTACAAAGAAAGGAGGATTATTGTTTTTATTAATTGTTAATTGTTAATGTTGCTTTAACTGTCATAAACATCAAGGGGCTAGACAATTAAAAGCTATAAATTAAGGGCAGTCTAAATTATAAGACTTGCCCACTAACAATTATAAAATAATTGCTTTTAAAAAACGTAAAAGTATATGATTTAGACTTGAAGTCACAAAATACAGGTTTTTAAAATGGTTTTACTGCCAATATTTCCTTGAAGCTCAGTTACCCAATGGGAATTAAAAACCCATCAGGACTACTTAGGTGATACGACTCAAGATATCATTCTTAAGGATATTACCATGGAGCACAGAAGTTTTTTAGGCTTTCACACCTTTCCAAACTACTTTTTTTTGGAAGGATATGGCCTCCTTTTTGTAGCTCTAAGCTTAAAAGTAGTGCCTTTTAATTATACACAGACTAATAAAGCAAGACTTATTTAAATGTAATTTTGTAACTTGTATACACAAACTCAAGCCAGTGGATGATGAAATGTTGTTAAAATTATCCTTATCCAGTAAAATTTATTGCAGTGATGAAAGTCTTGACATCTATTCCAAAGTTCAAATTAAACTTTAGCATAATACAGTAGCCTGAGCTGGACCAAAGTAAATAAGCAATTATTTATAGTAATTGTATGTGTTCATATTGCGTGTATTTAACTTTCCAGAAAAAGTCAGTGAACCCACGCTGTGGGGACCGCTGAATTAATTACGAGCGTACACAAAGGGGTATACTCTTCAATGATCTCAGGATCCATCTGCCTAATACCCACCTGTCTCGCGGCCCTCTGATTTAACCACATATTATGGCATCAATAAAAACTTTCGGATTCAAGGAAAACCATTGCCGTTTCCCAAGATATTTGCCTCCTAATAAACACAGACTGAAGGGGAAGTGTTGAAAGCCACGGCAATATTTTTTCTGTAACGTTTGATACGAATCCCAGCTGCACAACATTGTATGTTAATAACCATTATGTAATGAACAGATGAAGAAGCCCTTTTGAGCCGCTGTGGCAGATTTTGAACTTGATCTTCTATCATTTGATGTCATGCAAGACCAGATAAATGACCCGTCTTTCGAGAGTCTGCAGAGCCCCTTTGGAACAGCTGCACAGTTTTCCCCTCTTCTTTGCTGCAGGTTTCTCACTTAAGAAAAAAACACGCTTCATTACATCGCCTCTTACTTGAGCTGCAAGGGTCTATTCAAGGAAGATAAGCCTCTTAGAAATGAAGTAGCGTTGAATTTAGGTTTTGAGTGACAGCAGGAAGATTTATCCATTCAACAGACAATACCGCTTTCTCTGCATTAATCTAGGAGGCGGACAATGATCTGTTTTTTAGGCCTCATCTCATCTCTTTCCCACAGCAGAAGGTGATTAAAGTTAGGAAACGGGGACTGTGAAAGAAAACTTGAGCGCTATCTCTCTAGCCCTCCTGTTTCCTGAAGGGGGGGGGGGGGAAGAGGGAGCCCCCAGGCCAAGGGCATCAATCACAGATTCACAGCAAGGATACGATGCTTCCCAGTTGGGAAACCGATAGGCCGCAGGTAAAGGGGTGAGCCCCAGAACCCAAAGAGTATACCACTGTTGCTAATTTCCCAAAGAGAGAAGAAAGCACAAAGTAGCCCTTCATAAGCAAAAGCCCTTCCATTCTTCCTGGGGCGCCCAGATGAAAACGTCAGGAATCTTTTGACTTCACGTGATATTCCACCACTATCCACAGGTAAGGGTCAACGAAGTCCCAAATTAGCTGGTCTGCAAACAGCAGCACAGACAGGAGGCAGAGGTTCTGCTCAACACACGCTACAAGGCCATACAAAATTTGAGCAAATGTTCACACAGTACAACCATTTCATCTGACCTTTTATATCCATCTTCTGCTGCTCAACAGACGCCTCCGCAAAAATCCCCGTGGCCCGATTATTAACGTGAACTGTCCCTCTCTGCCAAGCGCTGAGCAGAGCCCTCTGTGAGCACCTTACAGAGCACTAGTGACCTACAGGATGGTCAACTGGAGTCTAACATCAGAATCCCATTTTACAGGCAACATCTGGCACTATCCTTAGGAGACTTGCCACTTTATTAGTAGAGTCTTTGCTTGGACTGTGTGGCACATAAATTGATGAACGGACTTGAGAGTGAATGTGGAGGCTTAAAACCATGCTTCCCGGTTAGGACATATATATTTTTATTTGGGTTGCAATCATAAGACTGTTGCTGTCACATCACAATAACCAGAGATAAAATATAGATACATGAAATGAAATGTTCATCTCCTGTTACCCTAAAGGTATCTCTGCATCAAATAATCAAAGATGAGTCCAAGAAAATTTATAAACCACATTCTGGAAAACAAGGATGAGGCAAAATGCTTTCACAAGGTAACTATTTCCCTGAAAAGACAGCTCACGGAGGCTGGGAGTCTCATTCAAGTGCGAATAGTGAATTAAGTTAGTGAGTAAGCAGAGGGAAAGTCACAGGCATTACCACAGAATTAGATCAAGTTGCCCCAAATGACTTCTGAATTTGAGAGCAGATTGTGTGTTTTCTAAAAATCAATATAGAGTCATCACAATTTGACATTTCCTATTGTTAAATTGCATTGTGTTTTGCTTTTGCAAAATATATTGACAGTGAAAGCCTTTCTTGATATTCACCCTATGTGATGCTAGAAATATCTGTTTGTTGATCTTAAAGCTACTGTAACCAGCCAAACATGGTAGTGGCAGGATGTAATCCATTTTCAAGTCTCCTAAGAACCCAGATCCAGCACCCGTGCTGGCCAGAAGAAGACGCTGAAGGGAAAAAAAAAAAAACACCACCTGAGCCCTTTGGAAATGGCACACAGCATGACAGCACGTGACTATGCTCACTCAGTGGGCAGCTCTTCAGAAAAGCAGTCATGATTCAAAACAAAACAAACCCCAAAAAACAGCACCGAGTTGCTGTTATGCTCATATTAATGCAATTTAGCCTCAGGAAGGACGGTTTTATTCTTATTAATGCTGGGTCTCAAATTCCTTAAAACTCACAGCACTGTTACAGGTAACTTCTTTTTACCTACTGCTTCCACGATCAAAAATTTAGCTCCCAGGTGGCAAAAAAAGCCCCAAATTGCCTCCCTCCCCCATCAAACCCCTACGTCCAATCAGCACCTACAAAGATAGTCTTCATTTTCTTCTTTCTTTCTGCCTTTTTTTTTTTCTTTTTTAATTACTGAAGACTCCTGTTTTAGAGAAATCCCTAATTGCTTCATTTTGAGATGTTATGTTTAACCTCAGGAAATGGTGCTATAAGACCTGGCAAACAGCTTTCTGGTTGTTTCAATCAGGACCAGACTCTGAAGTCCAGCCAAGTAAGAGCCCTATTCATTTTCCTGCCCTGTCATCTTGATCTTATTTGGGTGTCTGGGGAGCTGGAGGTGCTTAGCCGGCCCTGGGTTTCAGGAGTGGGGGTGGGAGCACCAGGGAGAGCTATGCGATGTGTTAGAGACACTGAAAGTTTTCATTTTGACTCCTTAATGAGCACGACCTTTGACACGGGCTGATGAGTTCCATGCTTGTCCTGGTGCGCTTTTTGAAAACATTTGACACTGGTCACAGGTCTGACAGGGATATGACTAATGAAGTCGTGGTATAAAAATAATGGGCTGCAATTGCAAGTCATTTGCATGAAACCAAACTCCTTAAAAACTTGTCTCTGTTCACTTTCTGTTTTCTAAATGAGTCAATAATACGAATCAGATGGCTTGAAGGCAAGAGGCTCCCAAATATTCCTTCTATAAGTTTGGTAAATTAGTTGGCATTTGGTGCAATTTTTGTTGCCTTGAGGCCTGGTTTAAATTGGACTGTAGTTACTAAATTGCTAGGGCGATTGTAGAATGTGTAGGATAATACATAATACCTTGTTTTTCTTAAGCGTTTCGTCAGAGAGCTTCTTGTGAGGTCAAGGAACCCAGACAGCTCTTTGCAGGGAACGTCAACTGAGAGTAAACGAAGAAGAAATGGAAGGAGAGGGGTGTGGGGGGCAGGAGAGGGATAGAATAAAAGGAGGGAAAAGAGGAGTGGCAAAACAGAATCAAAAATGAAAAGAAGGCAACATGGAGTAAGGTCCAAAAATGCAAAGGAAGAGAAAAGATAGGGGGAAAAAAGTGAAAGGGGGAAGAATAGAAGAATGAATGCAGAGGAGTTAGAGTAATGAGGGGAATGGAAAACAGCAAAGAACTTGAAAGAAGAAACTGCTATTCCTATTTTAGTTTATCCTATGAAACTATGTACTGTTTACCCTCAGAGAGCGCTAAGCATCCACTAAACAAAATCCTGGGCTCTTCCTCTGTCTCTGCGTGATGCAGCCCAAGTCCATGATGGTTCATCCTTTCACCTGTAGCTCAAAATGCCCTCCATGATGGAGAAGCTTTCAGCAAAGCCTGGTCGTATTTGATCCCCCGATTCAGAAGCAGCAGCCATGGGGAGCATATCGCATGTGTTCCTTCTAGAGCCTTCCTCCTTGGTAGCTTGTTTTAAACATTTGGGATTTTCTTTATGATTTGTCAGTTTCAGCACATCTCTTTGGGATTCATTTTGCTCACCTGGTGCATATGACAATTAAATATCCCATGTCCCTAAACTTAGATAAAAAGAAATACAAGTGATTTACAGATATACACACATGCAGCAAAAGAGCAAATGAACCAAAGAAAGGTTGCTTGGCACAGACAAAACCATACACACAAGCTTAGAAAGGAACCAGCTCTGCTTGCTCTGCAACGTTGGGAAACGTTCTTAATCTCAGTGAGCCTCAGTTTCTTCAGTCACAAAGTGGAGGATTAAAAGATTATGTTTCATAAAGTACTAGCAAAGTACCTGGCACACCGTGAATAGCTAAAATGAATGAGTGAATGAATGAATGAATGAACGTAGTTGGAGTAGTAATATCTTTGGTTTGTGCCTGGCCTTCAAGAAAGTATTTCTCACCTTCCATTTCTAATGATACATAAAGAAATCAATAATAATTCTACTGCTATCCCTCAGTAGTATTGAAGATGTGGGAAGAGAACACACACATAACTCCATAAACTTACCACAGTGCGGTTGCACATTCTACTCCTAAAAACCTGAAATCCAAACAACTGACAACGGACAACCAACACATTCTCTCTCTCTCTCTCTCTGTCTCTCTCCTTCTCTCTCTCTTTTTCTCTCTCTCTCAAACGTACCACCATATTTCAAATACCCACTCACATCCTAGGAAAAGTACTATCAGCCCAATCTCCTATGTTTACTCCTAAAGATGCACAAACTGAGAATTAATATACATAATTATGACTTGATAATATTCAAGATTAGCAAATACTTTAAAATCAAATTTTTGACAACTATTTTATTGTAGCCTAATTCTTAAAAAATTGGTCAATCATGGTTACTTTCAGTACATTAGAAATGGCCAAATTCTGGTCACCCCAAGCCCCAAATATTCTAGAGATATATATATATGTATTTATTCTATGAATTTGTCCTTGGCAGGTAACTTAAACCATATTCACTGTAATGTTATTTAATATATTTGATATAATATTAATGAGACTCCTGAGTCCATAAGCAAGTTTTGTTACTAGTTGCTGAAATAAAGATGTAGAAGATAGTCTCATCCCAGGAAGCCAAGCTAACATTAAAAGCCAGCAATAAACCTTAGAATAAATTTCAAAATAATTGAAGAGTTGGTTTTTGAGAAACAAAGTGAAGTTGAATACAGTCAGATAGAAAAAAAATGAAGAAAAGTTTAGAGAAAGGCTGAGAAGTCTCAAAAGAAAGAAGTTTGAAGATTTTAGAAAATTTCCTGTTGAGTTTGAGTATATTACAGGTAAACTACTGTCTATTTCTAAAGAAGGTGGGATTTAACAACTGGGTACAAAATTCAGCAACTAAGAAGTCATCCTTTCTCTTAAAATCAGTAATGCTAAGAACCATACAAAATACCCCACGCAGCCCAGCATTCTAGTTATATTTTTAAAAATGAAAATGAACTAAAATGAACAATGTAAAAAGAATGAAAAATATACTATACTAATATGCTAGTAGAATGAAATTAGATCTATACTAATAGAATGAAAAATAGATCCTAAGGGGAAAAGATAAAAGAAATTCTAGTTAATTCACCCAAAGAACATGATAAAGAAGCAAGTATGAAAGGATTTTATGAGAATGATGCTGACTGGTGATTCTCCATTTCCACAGATTATCAAATAAGATGAAATGTTTCCCCATGGATGGATGGATTGAAAATAAAGAAAACCCTCTTGACAATAGTAAATACAAGTGCTATTAAGTATTGAAGAGATGACCAACAGAGGTTATGGGTTAGAGATCTTCGAAATCTTTTAAAAACAGGAGCAATGACCATTTGTCTTAGATGGTTTGTGTCTTCACCCACCTGGAGGCCAAATACTGAATCATTACCAAATGTATGATTCTGTTATCCCTGAGATTGAGGCCATTACCCCTCAAGTTTAATGCATGGGAATGGTGTAGGCAATTGATAGTGCCGAACTGAGGATTTAAGGATGGAAGCAGACAATGACAGAATATAAGTCCAGCATTTCATTTCTCTAAAACTCCACAGAAAATAATTTCCTAAAAATAAAAGCCTGCTGAAGTTCTATTCTGTATTTTACTTGTGTGTGCATATAGCTTATTTCCTTTATTAAACTATAAGCTTCTTGAGGGCAAGAGACATACATTCATCTGAGTTTCCCCTCCCTGCCACCCCACTCAGAGTCCCTAACACCAGGGCTGAGAGTCAAATGTTACCATCAGACCTATGGGTGCCCGTAAAGTCATACTTGTCAGTGTCCTTCGTGACTGGTTTGGTGCCTAGACTCTAGAGGTAAACTATTTTGAATATCTTCCCTACTTTTGAGAGCTAGATTTTCGTGAGAGGAGGGAGTTTTATCTGCTTTGTTCAGTAATGAACCCACAGCACCTAGAATTGTTTCTGGCCCATACCATGTATAATGACTATTGGTTAAATGAATGGTTGATATTCAATATACTTGTTAAGTGCTAGGAATAACAATTTTTTAATTCTCCCAGACAGGAAAAAATATTAAAATCATTCTTAGCTGGTTTTGTATCCTTGGATGCAAATCCATACTAATCGTAACCTTTTTCGTCCTCCCTCTTCCTATTATATTCCTATGAAAGAATATGTACAC
Organism: Monodon monoceros; assembly: GCF_005190385.1. Classification (NCBI taxonomy): domain Eukaryota; kingdom Metazoa; phylum Chordata; class Mammalia; order Artiodactyla; family Monodontidae; genus Monodon; species Monodon monoceros. The sequence continues at coordinate 96,245,288 of NW_021703767.1, read as the reverse complement.
CCAGCAAGTTGCGCCATAGTGTTTCAAAAGAGGGAAAATGTTTCAATAACACCAATAGTCCCACGCAGAATAATTACTCCAATTCCTGTTTTTTAACTTTTCATTTCAAAAATTTCCAAATATCTACCTAATCAGTAAGTAGTCCTAAAGCTACATTGTTCTAATCCTCTTCTCTGCAAGTAAAATGGGGGTGGAAGCATTTGATCCCAAGGGGGAAGGCATCATGAAAACCATAGAATTTTATAAATATACTATCTAATGTAGAAAAAAATGTTTACATTATAAACCACACTGTGCATTTTAATACCTCCTTTTAGTTTTCCCACACCTTAAAATTTTAAGTTTCTAAAGCCAAAAACTAGTTTTCCATCTGGTTAGCATAATTTAGTTATTGCCTTGGGCACAGATTTGCCATGTAATATAAATAACAATACTATTTTGCATGGCTATTATACTTCTGGAAACTTTCCCAACATTAATTTTCACAACCCTCCTTAAGGAACAGGTGAACACTCACATTATTAAGGCCCTGGCTTGAAGAAGAACACGTTTGCAAGAAAGTTTTAATTTTACTGTTTGTCAATTCATTGTTATATGGTGTCTACTTGTGTTTCACTAGATCCCTAAAAAAACACATTTGCCTTGTAACGTTCCCCAAGGAACATATAATTTCAGTTTAGATCCTTCTCTTAACCAGGCAGGAGGCTGAATTCCATTTGTTTATATGTCTGTTGTAAGAGATCTCTGTGTCCACAGGATAACAAAGCTCAACTGGACCAGAAACACAAGTGAAATTTCTCAGCTTGGTCAGTTCGTAAAGCATAACCATGTGACAACACTCTCTGTGCAATGGCTTTTAAAAACAGCTTCCCATTTACTAAGAACCAGCACTTGGTGTTGCCATCGCTGTAGTAAAAGGAGAACACAGTGTCGCCGTCGTGGTAATAACAAGTAACATTTGCTGAGGACTATATGCTGGTTCTTGTTCTAAGCACCCTGTACGTATTAACTCATTTAACTTTCACAATAACCTTAAAACATAAGTGCAATTATTATCCCCTACTTCACAGATACAGAAACTGGGGCAAAACGAAGTTAGATAATTGCCCAAAGTCACACAGCTAATAAAAGGTGGGAGGGACCAGTGTTCCATAGCCTGAGACCAATATTTATTGAGTATCTGTTTTTTGCCAGGCACTTCATATGCTTTGACTGCTCAATATTTTCTATGTTAGAGAAATGACCATCATGTATTTTGATTCAGCAATGTTTACCAGAAAACCTGGAATTACCCAAATCTTTCTGATAATCACTTCTTTTACCTAAAACAGTAAATGCTGAGAAAACAGTAACAGATTTTTTTTGACATTGTTATACATGGCTTGGATTCTGCCACAGGGATTGTGGCTCATTACCACATGTAAACACACACACACACTCACACACACACACAATCGCCTGTTGAATTGGCCAATTCAAACAACTAGTCAGTGCAATGAAGGTTGGGGAAATCAGTCAAACGAGTTATCTGACACCTTGTAGAACAAAAGGGGACAGAGGGAAGGGGATCCAAATATGTGTTGGTTCTCTTTTTTTACACTTTAATAACCTGTACTGGAATCACACAAAAACCTAGTTCTGGAGCCTGTAAAATATTGAGGAGGAAAGTGTAAGGACAACAGATAGAGCTTCTAATGCCACTTGGAGACTGTATTGCTCTGGTTATCTGGTTCCAAAGAGTTACTCTGCACAGCATCACAGCCTAATGCTTCATGGAACAAAGATCTTCTGGTTCCATCTCCATGTCTTTTATCTTTGAAAAATGCACTTTTCTATTTGTTTACAAAGTCCTATTATTCACCTACCAGGGAAAAAAAATCACATTTAAATTAATCCCTTTAGCCAAAAGTAAATGCTGGTCTGAAAGGTTCAGCTCCAGAAGTAGCCAGGGATAAATGTAAGCTCCATGCAGTTCCAAATCAATTTGTTGATTCAATTGGCATAACAATTCAAATTGTTGCTCTCTGGACCATATTTTAGTTGCAGAAACCAGAAGAAAACTATAACTGAGTAGAAAAGAATCTTTATTATTTGCATTAAGCAAAATAAAATTACATAAAGAGACACCTGAATACATAGAATATCTTTCACCTTTGAAGTAGTTGCTGTATCTTCCGTATAATGTTGAAGTTTTTAACATAGACATTCTTTTATCAAACCTCAGAGTAAATACCAACATAAAAACATAGAGTAGCTTACTGGCTCATAGATGATGCCTTCCTAAAGGCTGCAGTGGTTTATATATACCTATCTTTGGCAATTCCTTTTGGAATGTTTTTTTCATTTTTCTGTAGAGATTTTGTGGGAGATTTTTATGTTGTTTTGATTCTTTCATGAGCTACAAAATTATGTGGCTCTCTGCTTCCAAGATTCCTCCCATTGAAAGTTCTGCCATCTTGTTAGGAACATACATGACACGTCCACCAGAGTTCAGGGGTGAAGAGAAATGAATTTCAAAACCACACAATTTATGTGGAAATGAAGCACATTCCTCGCTTGTTTCTGTGTCTGACATATGGGAAGACTGTGTGTATAATAGGCTGTTTGATTTCTGTGATGGACAGATTTTTTTTAAGCCCTCTGAAGAAAAAAAAAGTCACACTGGTTTCTAGTCTCATCTATACTTCTTTTCCTGTATTTTCTGTGGAAACATTTTAGAACTCACAGTTTCCATATTAGGTACCCTTTGCACAGTTAATTAATCCTGTTTCCTGCATGACAAATGGCCCTATCTCATAAAAGGGAACATTGGCAAGCAAGGATTGACTCAAAGAAGGTATTCTTTGATATTTATATGTGAATTAGGTTTTTTAATCTTGAAACATTGAACTCTCAAATTAGAAAAATATAGTACATCTCCTATAGAAAAGTAAATATTGGCATCTTGTAGGTAAATGAAATGTATGAGTTTATTTTTTCTTCTCTCAAGAACCACAATGCTCAAGTACAGGGTAAGAAGTATGAGTGTTCCGGAGATTGGGTCAAGATGGCAGAGTAGAAGGACGTGCGCTCACTCCCTCTTGCGAGAGCACCGGAAACATAACTAACTGCTGAACAGTCATCAACAGGAGGACACTGGAACTCACCAAAAAAGATGCCCCACATCCAAGGACAGGGGAGAAGCTGCAATGAGACAGTAGGAGGTGTGCAATCACAATAAAACCAAATCTCATGGCCACTGGCTGGGTGACTACCAGCCTGGAGAACAATTATACCACAGAGGTCGACCCACTGGAGTGAGGGTTCTGAGCCCCACGTCAGGCTTCCCAACCTGGGGGTCTGGCAAGAGGAGGAGGAATTCCTAGAGAATCAGACTTTGAAGCCTAGCAGAATTTGACTGCAGAACTTTGACAGGACTGGGGGAAGCCGAGACTCCACTCTTGGTGGGGACACACAAAGTGGTGTGCCCATCGGAACCCAGGGGAAGGAGCAGTGACCCCATAAGAGATTGAACCAGACCTACCTGCTAGTGTTGGAGGGTCTCCTGCAGAGGCAGGGGGGTGGGGGTGGCTGTGGCTCACGAAGGGAACAAGGACACTGGCAGCGAAAGTTCTAGTAAGTACTCTTTGGAGGGAGCCCTCCCAGTGTCTGCATTTAACCCCATTAGGCTCTGGTGCTGGGTTGCCTCAGGCCAAACGACCAACAGAGAGGGAACGCAGCCCCACCCATCAGCAGACAAGTGTATTAAAGATTTACTGAGCTCTGCCCACCAGAGCAACACCCAGCTCTACCCACAACCAGTCGCTCCCATCAGGAAGTTTGCACAAGCCTCTTAGATAGCCTCATCCACCAGAGGGCAGACAGCAGAAGCAAGAAGAACTACAGTCCTACAGCCTGTGGAACGAAAACCACATGCACAGAAAGATAGACAAAATGAAAAGGCAGAGGACTTTGTACCAGATGAAGGAACAAGATAAAACCCCCAAAAACCAACTAAATGGAGTAGAGGTAGGCAACCTTACAGAAAAAGAATTCAGAATAATGATAGTGAAGATGATCCAGGATGCTGGAAAAAGAATGGAGGCAAAGATCGAGAAGATGCAAGAAATGTTTAACAAAGACCTAGAAGAATTAAAGAACAAAAAAACAGAGATGAACAATACAATAACTGAAATGAAAAATACACTAGAAGGAATCAATAGCAGAATAACTGAGTCAGAAGAACAGATAAGTGACCTGGAAGACAGAATGGTGGAATTCACTGCTGTGGAAGAGAATAAAGAAAAAAGAATGAAAAGAAATGAAGATAGACTAACAGACCTCTGGGACAACATTAAATGCAACAACATTCACATTATAGGGGTCCCAGAAGGAGAAGAGAGAGAGAAAGTACCCGAGGAAATATTTGAAGAGATTACAGTCAAAAAGTTCCCTAACATGGGAAACGAAATAGCCACCCAAGTGCAGGAAGCTCAGAGAGTCCCACACAGTATAAACCCAAGGAGAACCATGCCAAGACACATAGTAATCAACTTGACAAAAATTAAAGACAAAGAAAAATTATTAAAAGCAATAAGGGAAGAATGACGAATAACATACAAGGGAACTCCCATAAGTTAACAGCTGATTTCTCAGCAGAAACTCTACAAGCCAGAAGGGAGTGGCACGAATATTTAAAATGATGAAAGGGAAGAACCTACAACCAAGGTTACTCTACCTGGCAAGAATCCCATTCAGTATTGACAGAGAAATCAGAAGCATTACAGACAAGCAAAAGCTAAGAGAATTCAGCACCACCAAACCAGCTCTACAACAAATGCTAAAGGACCTTCTCTAAGTGGGAAACACAAGAGAAGAAAAGGACCTACAAAAACAAACACATAACAAGAAAATGGTAATAGGAACATACATATCGATAATTACCTTAATGCTGAATGGATTAAGTGCACCAACCAAAAGACACAGGCTCGCCAGATGGATACAAAAACAAGACCCATATATACGCTGTCTACAAGAGACCCATTTCTGACCTAGGGACACACACAGACTGAAAGCGAGGGGATGGAAAAAGATATTCCATGCAAATGGAAATCAAAAGAAAGCTGGAGTAGCAATACTCATATCAGATAAAATAGACTATAAAATAAAGACTATTACAAGAGACAAGGAAGGACACTACATAATGATCAAGGGATCAATCCAAGAAGAAGATATAACGATTTTATATATATATATATATATATATATATATGCACCCAACATAGGAGCACCTTAATACATAAGGCAACTGCTAACAGCTATAAAAGAGGAAATTGACAGTAACACAATAATAGTGGGAGACTTTAACACCTCACTTACACCAATGGACAGATCATCCAGACAGAAAATTAATAAGGAAAAAACAAGCCTTAAGTGACACAACAGACCAGACGGAGTTAATTGATATTTATAGGACATTCCATCCAAAAACAGCACATTACACTTTCTTCACAAGTATACATGAAACATTCTCCAGGATTGATCACGTCTTGGGTCACAAATCAAGCCTTGGTAAATTTAAGAAAACTGAAATCATATGAAGCATCATTTCTGACCACAATGCTATGAGATTAGAAATCAATTACAGGGAAAAAAATGGAAAAAACACAAATATATGGAGGCTAAACAATATGTTACTAAATAACCAATAGATCACTGAAGAAATCAAAGAGGAAATCAAAAAATACCTAGAGGCAAATGACAATGAAAACACGATGATCCAAAACCTATGGGATGCAGCAAAAGCAGTTCTAAGAGGGAAGTTTATAGCAATACGATCCTACGTCAAGAAACAAGAAAAATCTCAAACAATCTAACCTTACACCTAAAGGAACTAGAAAAAGAAGAACAAACAAAACCCAAAGTTAGCAGAAGGAAAGAAATCATAAAAATCACAGCAGAAATAAATGAAAGGGAAACAAAGAAAACAATAGCGAACATCAATAAAACTAAAAGCTGGTTCTCTGAGAAGATAAACAAAATTGATAAACCTTTAGCCAGAGTCATCAAGAAAAAGAGGGAGAGGATTCAAATCAATAAAATTTAAAATGAAAAAGGAGAAGTTAACAACAGACACTGCAGAAATACAAAGCATCATAAGAGACTACTACAAGCATCTCTAGGCCAATAAAATGGACAACCTGGAAGAAATGGACAAATTCTTAGAAAGGTATAACCTTCAAAGACTGAACCAGGAAGAAATAGAAAATATGAACAGACCAACCACAGGTAATGAAATTGAAACTGTGAGTAAAAATCTTCCAACAAACAAAAGTCCAGGACCACATGGCTTCACAGATGAATTCTATCAAACATTAAGAGAAGAGCTAACACCCATCCTTCTCAAACTCTTCCAAAACACTGCAGAGGAAGGAACACTCCCAAACTCATTCGACAAAGCCACCATCACTTGATACCAAAACCAGACAGAGATACTACAAAAAAAGAAAATTACACACCAACATTACTGATGAATATGGATGCAAAAATACTCGCAAACGGAATCCAACAACACATTAAAAGCATCATACACCATGATCAAGTGGGATTTATCCCAGGGATGCAAGGATTCTTCAATATACACAAAGCAACCAATGTGATACACCATAGTAACAAACTGAAGAATAAAATCTCAATAGATGCAGAAAAAGCTTTTGACAAAATTCAACACCCATTTATGATAAAAACTCTCCTGAAGGTGGGCATAGAGGGAACCTACCTCAACATAATAAAGGCCATATGTGACAAACCCACAGCAAACATCATTCTCACTGGTGAAAAAATGAAAGCATTTCCTCTAAGATCAGGAACAAGACAAGGATGTCTGCTTTCGCCACTATTATTCAACATAGTTTTGGAAGTCCTAGCCACGGCAATCAGAGAAGAAAAAGAAATAAAAGAAATACAAATTGGAAATGAAGAAGTAAAACTGTCACTGTTTGCAGAAGACATGATACTATACATAGAGAATCCTAAAGATGCCACCAGAAAACTACTAGAGCTAATCAAAGAATTTGGTAAAGTAGCAGGATACAAAATTAAGGCACAGAAATCTCTTGCATTCCCATACACTAACAACAAAAGTTCACAAAGAGAAATTAAGGAAACAATCCCATTCACCACTGCAACAAAAGGAATAAAATACCTAGGTATAAACCTACCTAAGGAGGTGAAAGACCTGTATGCACAAAACTATAATAAGACACTGATGAAAGAAATCAAAGATGACACAAACAGATGGAGAGATATACCATGTTCTTGGATTGGAAGAATCAATATTGTGAAAATAGCTACACTACCCAAAGCAATTTACAGATTCAATGCAATCCCTATCAATTTACCAATGACATGTTTTTTACAGAACTAGAACAAAAAATCTTAAAATTTGTATGGAGACACAAAAGACCCTGAATAGCCAAAGCAGTCTTGAGGGAAAAAAAATGGAGCTGGAGGAATCAGACCCCCTGACTTCAGACTATACTACAAAGCTACAGTAATCAAGACAATATGGTACTGGCACAAAAACAGAAATATAGATCAATGGAACAGGATAGAAAGCCCAGAGATAAACCCACACACCTATGGTCCACTAATCTATGACAAAGGAGGCAAGGGTATACAATAGAGAAAAGACAGTATCTTCAAAAAGTGGTGCTGAGAAAACTGGACAGCTTCATGTAAAAGAATGAAATTAGTACACTCCCTAACGCCATACACAAAAATAAACTCAAAGTGGATTAGAGACCTAAATGTAAGATGGGACACTATAAAACTCTTAGAGGAAAACATAGGAAGAACACTCTTTGACATAAATCACAGCAAGATGTTTTTTGACCCACCTCCTAGAGTAAAAGAAATAAAAACAAAAATAAACAAATGGGGCCTAATGAAACTTAAAAGCTTTTGCAAAGCAAAGGAAACTACAGACAAGACAAAAAGACAACCCTCAGAATGGGAGAAAATATTTGCAAACAAATCAACAGACAAAGGATTAATCTCCAAAATATATAAACAGCTCATGTCAATATTAAAAAGACAAACAACCCAATCAAAATATGGGCAGAAGACCTAAATAGACATTTCTCCAAAGAAGACATACAATGGCCAAGAAGCACATGAAAAGCTGCTCAACATCACTAATTATTAGAGAAATGCAAATCGAAACTACAATGAGGTATCACCTCACACCAGTCAGAATGGGCGTCATCAGAAAATCTACAAACAACAAATGCTGGAGAGGGGGTGGAGAAAAGGGAACCCTCTTGCACTGTTGGTGGGAATGTAAATTGGTAACAGCCACTATGGAGAACAGTATGGAGGTTCCTTAAAATACTGAAAATAGAATTACCATATGATCCAGCAATCCCACTACTGGGCATATACCCAGAGAAAACCATAATTCAGAAAGACACATGCACCCCAGTGTTCATTGCAGCACTATTTACAATAGCCAGGTCATGGAAGCAACCTAAATGCCCATCGACAGATGAATGGATAAAGCAGATGTGGTACATATATACAATGGAATATTACTCAGCTATAAAAAAGAACAAAATTGGGTCATTTGTAGAGATGTGGGTGGACCTACAGACTGTCATACAGAGTGAAGTAAGTCAGAAAGAGAAAAACAAATACCGTATATTAATGCATATATGTGGAATCTAGAAAAATGGTACTGATAAACCGGTTTGCAAGGCAGAAATAGAGACACAGATGTAGAGAACAAATGTATGGACACCAAAGGGGGTAAGTGGGGCAGGGGGTGTGGGATGAATTGGGATTGGGACTGACATATATACACTAATACGTGTAAAATAGATAACTAATAAGAACCTGCTGTATAAAAAATTAATTAATTATATTAAATTTTTAAAAAGTATGAGTGTTCCATACCTCGATTTTTAGGTCTACCATATCTTGTGCTCTCAACTATGAAAATTCAGAAAATAAACACTACTCAAATAGCTGTGTGGTAACCTTTGAAAATTGCCAATACAAAGGACCTTCCTTGGTTTTCCTCCCAAATCTCCAAGTTTGGGGGAAAAAATAATAAATTCCATATTATTAACTTGTTGACTATTTTTCCCTTTACTCAATATTAAATTAAGATGGGAAAGGCCCCAGGATATTAGCCTAGCCTGTCAGCCTCCCACAGAGACACAGAGCTTTATCCTTGCATGAGACATAGAAAGATGAATGACACCACTACTCTTATCTATAAGAAGTGACTGAAAATCTCATTGATTGACAGTAGGTCGCATTTGGTTATCTCACATCTCTACACATCTCTAAAGACCAAGAAGGCATCATGCTGGACTAGATTCTGCTCTTGGCTTTATCAGTCAGTACCGATCCTGGGAACTTCATGCCGCCTCTCGGGGTCTGTTTCCTCATTCGTAAAATGGATGGAAAAAACATTCTCTGATGGTCCCTCAGCTCCAGCATTTTATGATTCTATCTCATGCTATATAATATGGCACTATTTCCACTCCCTTCACTCTCCAACCCCACTGATTTATTGCTGAATAGCCAGTAAGTACAATGAGCTCTGGGCTTAACCTGGCCTGTCTTGCATTGGTCCATCCAAGGTATTGCCCACCTTCCTCACTAAGCTGCAATTCTGACTCACATACAAAAGAATAAAATAAAATCTATCTATCTATTTATCTATCTGCCTATAAATATAGCCATCTACCTATGTTAACATGCAATTTCTGATGAAGAATTAATGTTTCGAAGACTGTTTCCCATGACTACCCCTGAAATCACTGCAGCTGTTTAGTCACCAAAGATCCCAATTTAGCCTACTTGCAAAGCCCTGGTGGTTTAAATTTGGGGCATTTCCTCTTCATCTTCTCTTTTATTCACCACTATCCCTTCTCAGCATCTTTGGACTCCCAAATGTTCATCCCCACATTTTCCATTGTATTCTATACCTGGACCAGAGGCAGATAAACAACAGATTAAGAACAAACTCAAGTAGTTTGTTTTTGTTTTGTATTTATATAAACAAGGGCAAAAAAAAGCCCTCTAAGTAAGCCTCAGTTTTCACCAACATATCTTTCTAACATGCCATATTTCTAGAAGAACATCTACTTGTGTGATAAGTATGGAAGCTGGGAAGCCTGTTCTAGGCAGTGGGGTAAATACTGAGACAAATAAGGAAGCTAAAATAGGTTTAATAAGACAGTAACAACAACAGCAGATATTTCTTGTTATTTGCTCTCTGTTACGAGTTGCAGTGTCCTTACTGGTGAGTGAGCATACATGGCAAAATCTGCTCCCACCGAGGGATGGCTAGTTCAAAATGTCCTTCCCTGAGTGGTTTCAGAGACCAACTTGTTAAGAGGACAAGAAACAGGGAGTGAGAGTAAGTGAGCAAAGCTCCCTCACAGAGCCACTTGACAGTGGATATGAAATAACTGTACATTAAAATTATTGAGCTGCTGCAGCTAGAAAGAATATTTAACAGCATTAAACTGGAAGTGACAAGGTACTCATGTGTCTGCCCAACATGGAATCAGTTTTTAGCTAAGACACTGATCGGCAAGTCACTATTTCTACTGCAGACGGCAAAATAGAAAGCATCCCTGCCACCTTCACAGCATAGTATAATGCAGCATACAAGCAGAACTTTTGCAGAAGTTATTAGAGAAAATGATCTGGTTTACAGTTGATAAAGATTCCCTAGTCAAAAGGAGATGGCGCAAATATCTCAATACTAACTTTATGCTAACAAGCGGTCTGATACAATGATGCCAACTTCCTCATATGGGACAACAAGGAACAAGAACAGCACGGGACACTACTTCATTAAGAATTAGAACGCTCCGGGGCTTCCCCGGTGGCGCAGTGGTTGAGAGTCCGCCTGCCGATACAGGGGACGCAGGTTCGTGCCCCAGTCCGGGAGAATCCCCACATGCCGCGGAGCGGCTGGGCCCATGAGCCATGGCCGCTGGGCCTGCGCGTCCGGAGCCTGTGCTCCGCAACAGGAGAGGCCGCAGCGTTGAGAGGCCCACGTACCGAAAAAAAAAAAAAAAAAAAGAATTAGAACACTCCGGACCCCACCAAGACTGTGGCAGTCTTCTCAGTTTTCTCACTTATTGGTGGGGAGGAGCTGGAAATAAATAGCAGAAGCGCTTGGTACATCATTTATTACTTTGTTACATGTAATTATGCTTAAATTAATCATATAGTAAACTTGATATTACTCCAATTTATAATGAGGGTTTAGTCATTCTCAGACTCAAGGAAATGTTGGCTTCATAAAACCAAAAGTAACCAACCCCCTACACGTACTTTGTAGGCTGTGGGCTGAGGAATCCCCAGAACGATTGTACAGTCGAGGGTCTAAGGCACAAAGTGGACAGAGAAATTCAGGAGCACCGCTTAGCCAATGCTGCTGAAGGTGTATTTCTCTTTGGGTTTTCTGCTCCCTGTTATACATCCACATATTTATAAGACAAAGAACAGCGAGTGGCCCCATTTGTCCAAAGCCCACGCGCTTTCTGCAACATCACACATTGTGACACAGAGTCATTAACCGTGCTAATCTCCTATTTCAAGTGAATGAACCAATACAACAATGTGTGGATTTGAGAAGATGATCTCATACTAAAAACAAATAAAATAAAGGAGGAACCTCTTATAATATGTAGGGTTCCTTATTACAAAGATGTAAATCCATGGGTCAAATAACATGCTCTCCAGCAACAATATGATAAAAAATTCTTTCCTAAAAGGAAAATTCCATTGAAAACAAGCATTTTCTACGTCCTAGCAGATGACCCATAACAACAGCATAGAGAATAATTTTCCATAACAAACACTCTTGTAAAACCAATGCTGTTGTTTTTCCTGGTCCCTGTCACTTCACCTTCCTTTTCTAGAAACCAAGCAACTGAAGTGATGTGGCTGTTTACACTTCCAGAAGGAGAACAGAAAGCTAAGTGACTTTGACTCACACCCTTTTGTTCTACCATCAACGGTAGTTACCTTTCAAACATTCTCTCTTCTCATCCTTCACAATACAAACTTCAGAGTCACCCAGCCAGAAACAAACCGAAATAACCCCAAACACAGCGTTAGAAACCTAAACAAAACATGAGATAAAACATTCCAGGGTGCCTGCTGCTCACAGAAACCTGCTATTTCACCAGCAAAGGTCTGGGCATCTTCTGCACTGTGCTGTCCACACTCCTCAAGGCAGATGTGGCTGGCTCAAGTCCAAAAGGCCTCTTCCTCTCTGGCTTTCACATTATCCATCCAGCAACTGCAGCCTACTTGTCCAACGTTATCTTCCCTGCACTTTCAGAGAAGCCCTCCACCTCCTCCCCTTGTTCATCCTCTCCTCACAGCCTCTCCTCACCCCTCTGGGGGCCCGTCTCCCTCTTCTCTCTAGTTCCCTCAAATCCTTCCCCAGTGCCCAGTCTAGGTCCCATCTTTACCAGGTAAGTTCATCCAAGCTCTCTAGCTTCTTTCCACCCTGAAATTCTAGAGTCCTCACCACTCAGCCCCATGCACTTAAGAAGCTAAACTTATTAGTTGCTTCATTTGTGATAGTCTTACCTTTTCATCTGGAGTAAAACTCCATGTCTGAGAATTCCTTGGCACACAATCCATCACAGTGAGGGTACTTAAAACCAAAGAGCTGCCAACATTTTCCTCCACGACATGCACACTAATTCTAGAAATCTACTGTGTGGAAATTCCACAATAATTTTTAAATGCAAGTATCCCATAATGTTCCAAAGCATGGAACGTGTTGGGTTTACTGACTAACACTGATATGTGGACCTGGTCCCTACACCTCCACCTTACTTCCCCCATTTAATCCCTTCCCTTCTTGTTCCCCAGGCTTTCTGAGCTACTCCATTAGAATACCCATCACACCTTATTATGTCAAAATCAGAATCCTGCCAAAAAAAATGAAGCTCCTGTCTGGAGAGCAGGGATGAAGTATTATTCATCCTTTTACCCAGCCATCCTCTCTTCATTATAATAGATAGACAGATAAATGATATATATGCCTAATAGATAGTTATATGCACACACATACCATGGGATTTATATGTGTGTATATATAAAATATGGTACATGTGGATATATATAAACCACGATATATACGTATGTATAAAAAATTGGGATATATATGTATTTGTTTATTTATTTATTAGGCACTTAATGTTTGTCAAATGACCAGCATAGAGTGTTAGGGAAAGTGTTAGTGCTAGGGAAAGAAAACACAGCGATGTTCTTAGCCTCACCCTGCACTCTGTAGATGGGGAAAATCAAACTTAGTGAAATTAATTTTTTCAAGATTGTGCTTGGTAGAAACAGGATAGGTTTGTGAAGCAACGATCAAACTTTATCATAAATTCCACAGGAAAACAGCATAAAAATTTCCATTGGGGCAGAAAGAGATTGCAGCTGGACAAGAATGCTGAAGGAGAGAGTTTCCCAATAGAGCATGAACTGGGGGGTTCCTGAGGCAAATACAATCTGCACGATGCAAACTGTCTACATATTGGTATAGCTCCTACGGCCCGTGAACCCATCAGCCTGCAAATCTCCCTCAGTGGTACTGCTAAAAATTCACATTCCTTGGCAGCACCTCAGAGCTACCCAGTTGGAATCTCTGGGCTGGGCCCAGGAACCTGCATTTCCACCAGGGTCCCCAGTTGATTCTCTGCACAACAGATACGAGAACCACTGGACTGGGCTTGCGATTCTCACAGAGTCAGTAAGAGAGAAGATTCGAAGTCGGTCATTGGTGATTAGGTTCTACCAAAGAATCCAATTTTCTTATTCTGTATGCAAAAAATACTCACCTAGGGCTGAGTAGGTGAGTACTCACCTACGTAAAAAAAAAAAAAACTCACCTAAGTACATCTCTCAGTACCTCACCTAAGTACTTCAAGACCCTCCACCAAATAAACACTGTTCTCTTAAAAATAGCTGGCCCTTTGCTCACACTGAAGAAGTGGATTGTGTGTGCCTTTTTGGGGACGGCTTAGTCCCAATTCTCTATGTCTGCCTAGAACAGTGGCCCTCCTCCTCCTCCTCCTCCTCCTCCTCCTCCTCCTCCTCCTCCTCCTCC
>NW_021703767.1:96220217-96230751 GCF_005190385.1 Monodon monoceros | reverse complement strand
CCTACCTCCCCACCCTCTTCCTCTTCTTCTGTTCCTTTTTTTTTTTTTGGCGGTACGCGGGCCTCTCACTGCTGTGGCCTCTCCCGTTGCGGAGCACAGGCTCCGGACGCGCAGGCTCAGCGGCCATGGCTCACGGGCCCAGCCGCTCCGCGGCATGTGGGATCTTCCCAGACCGGGGCACGAACCCGTGTCCCCTGCATTGGCAGGCAGATTATCAATCACTGCGCCACCAGGGAAGCCCTCTTCTGTTCCTTTTAACTTCCACTTCTCTTCCCTAAAAATGTAGTCCCTGGACCAGCAGTATCAAAATCACCTGGAAACTCATTTAAAATGCAAATCCTAGGCCTCACTCCAGCCCCACAGAATCAGCAGCCCTGGGGATGGGGCCCAGCACTCCTGTTTAACGGGCCTTCCAGGCTAAAGTTTGAGGACCACGACCCTAAAGGAACACTGGCGGAAAAGGAGCTTCTACCAGCCCTTCTCAAGCCTGATCCTCCTCCTTGGGGAACCAGGAAGAGGTGAATTTCAGGTTGAACAAGGGGGACCCAGGCCCACCTGCCTCCGCCAGTCCATCTGCAGGTATTTTTCATGCAGTTGGCTTTTATAACAGAGCTTATCCTGAGCCTCAAAGTTGATACTCTATAAATATCAATTGGTGATCATACCAACATATTAAAGAACAAGGCAACACAGCAGGCCTGGTACGGCACACAAATAAAGATAACGCAATCTGGCTCTAAAAGTTGTATCTATATTCTAAAGTTAATGGAAGGGGAAAGGGGAAGGGGGAGAAATCGTTTAATTTAGTCAAAATGTTTTACTTTAAAAGACTAGGTTGATTTAAGTCCTATAACCAGTTTCTAAGCACTGGCTTTCAAATTAACCACAGTCATTTGAATGAAACGGTGAATTTTCTTTCTTTCCCTCAAGCCAGGCTCATATGGCTACCACCTAAAATCAATGATTAAAAAAATATTTAATAGTATCTGCCCATCATTAAATTATTTCCGTTAATTAAAAGTTTAAAAAGAAAATGAAGCTTGGGGTTTTTTTTCTACTAATGGATGTAGGGATTCCAATGTTACAAGTTACATTTCTAAGCCAAAAAATGCACAAGGAAGTGAAGTATATGTAGAAAATTCATCTCTAAAAGCACACTACCCACCAACGGCTACCTAATTTAGCAGAATATATTACCTCTATGCTTCATAAATCTTAATTAAAGCCGTTAGTTTTCCTATTATGTGATTGAGAGATGCCCCATTAAAGTTAAACAGGTTCTACAAGTAATTATACACATATACACTTTAAAATCGCTTCACATATACTAGAAACATTGTCTACTAAGTCAAAAATTTGCAGAATTTCATTAATGCAAGATTTTTTTATCTCCCAAAAATCAAATGTGTCCCAGAGGAACCAGTATACTCAATGTTGGCTTCTTATAATACAATTTAATGGTCACAAACACAACTAAAGTATTTAAACATTTACAGGGGTTGTCATAAATGCTTTTCTTATTTTTGATCAAATTCAACCTTACACTTAATACAGTTAACTGTAGTTATTTAATTTAAAAACTTGAGATTCCAACCTCAAAAATTTATAACAATATAAATGCAGTTACTTGGCTATTGGATACGTATACTATGGGGACTCCATTCTTCAATATGAAACACAAATGCCAAAACCAGAGAGGGGATATTTTTTAAAGTAGACATTATTTTAAATAACTGTTGGCACATTGCAGAAAAACCCTTCAAATCCAAATTCAAAAATAGATCACTTTTATTCATAGAGTCATTTCAATCAGACACTAACTCACTAAAAATAATAACTAATAATAATAATTTGCTTTGTTTCTATGTTTCTGTTTTGAAAATAAGACAAGATAAACTAGTAGCCTAGTTAATTGAAAATAATTGTGTTATTCAGGGTATTCTAGGCCATCCTAACTTAATAACTGGACAGAAGACATTATTGACAATTTCTCCATTTTCTCAGAAGGTGTAATTAATTTAATTCATTAAAATGTTACATGTAACTCTAATACTATACCTGTGAAAGCTGAGCAAGTTTAGTCTCCAGAAACAGTGTCACTGGCCTTAGAAAAACAGCACATCAGTGCAAACTATAGTGCCAAGAACTTGCTATCCTTGGGCATACTGATGAACACACGTACAGAACACAGGAAGAGGGAGGCGAGACCACCGCAGCCCAGGCAGTGATGGATAACCCCTGATCTGGGCGACTGTAAAACTTCTCAGGGCTGAGAGTCCATTATTAATTGAAATCCCTGTTTAGTTCCTCCATGTAGACCACTATATAATTGCATCTCTACCTTGAAAACTATTTTCTGCAGAATTCATAATGAGTCGAGTATCTTCAAAATATGTAGGAAGGAAATATATTTCACTTACTTGTGATTACCTTGCAATGTACATATTACAAAGACACTGAAGCCTTATGCCTGTTATTATGCATAGAGCACAAAATAGATGAAGTTAGACTACCCTGTAGCACATAAACAATTAAAATGCCATTTGACATAAAAAAATAAAACCCCCCAAAATTAAAAACTAAAAACAGCTGTTAAATAACATTAATTTGTTTCCACCTAACAACAAACGTAAATGACCACAGTGTATTCTTATTTAAATATAAACTTTCCAATATAAATTTCTTATGGTTACAAATAACAGTGAAACGCATCTTCTTTTGTGGTTGTATTTCTTGAGTCTAAATGGGACTAGTCAAACACATTAGCATTTTTTCTTATTCAAGTAGAGCATATCAAATCACACTCGTTTAAAAAGAAAGTATTTCCTAGGAAAATGAAAGTTTTGTGTGTGTTGAGGGGGTGTGGAGGAGAGGTGTGGGTTTGGGGGTAGGGGATGTCTCCAAGCTAGAGTAAAGGAAAGAGTCAGTATCTCACTGAACTTCCGTTTGATATAAAAAGTAACATCCCTGAAAATCTCAGTCTTATCAAAATGTAAAATAGGAGACAGGGGCTAGTTAGGAGATGTTCAACGTAGGTTTAGAAAGATAGACACAGCAATAATCTATTCCACTAATGAACTGGATAAGGAGCAGGGTGCGGAGCTTAACAACCAGTCACACTAAATGACAGCTCAGAGGGCAAAGAGGTGTGGAAACTGAGAAGACTTCCAAGTCTTTTCCTGAAAGTGCTTAGATTTTGAGGAGAGTCCAATGCTGCCTGACAAAAGAGTCTTTGTGCAACAGCTCCAGGGAGGTGAAGGAGAGCCGCTCAGGAAAACCAATGAAGACAGGGCCAGCCTTGTACACAGGACCCGTGGAGAACTTTGAATCACATGGCCTGCGGCAAGGACAATGCATGTACTGCAAAAACGCACGACCACCGTATTCAGGCAATATCCGAGTGGGCACAGGCCAGATGTCTTTAAAGAATCGTGTTGGGTTTTTATCTTTCAAAAAAACAGAATAAGCAAGGACACAGACTGCAACTTCAAACTGCATCAATAGTCTTAGACTATTCCCCAGACATTTGACCACTCCGGGTGACTTAACCCACCCCGAAAGCCGTGATCCCTCTGTCTGGCAGGGGCTCTGATTCTGAGTTCTTGGTGAAGTTGGCAAAACAGCCCTGGAGGCTGTGTCTACACATACAGCCTTAACACCCTGAAGTTCCAATCCCAGAATGATGAAATAGGAGCCTGTTATCATTAAAGGAAGTCTGGAGACATAGAGAGAGAGGTTAGCAATTTTAAGTAGAGAAATATCTACTAAACATGGATGGTGGTCCACTATTTATCCAAATCCAGGATATCTACAAAAACTTAGGCTGGAAATCAAGCAAACTCATCAGATAATTGGCATTTCCAGCTTTAGCCAGAGTTGCCCAAGTTCTTGCTCTTGCAGGAAACCATAAATAAGAGATAAACACCCAGTATTAACCATTCCAGAACTTCAAAATATGGCTGCCTGGTTGGTTTCACTAGGATAAAAACATTAAAAGTTTCTTGGTAAGGGGACAAAGAGCTTATTTTTCTCCTTCACCAGTTTTAATTGCCCTGCTACCAATCTGAAAATAATTTAAGTGTTTAAAAGTATCCAATGACCAAACAACATCCTTGAATAAACTTTAAAATTAGATGCTAATCTTAAATTAGCATTAGATGCAATTTATCAGAAATGGCTTCTTTTCAGCTACAATTTCCATCATGTGAAATAAACAGCAAGTTACAAAACTGTCTGAAAATTTCTCAAAAATATTCACCTGCTAGTAAAACAAGTGAAAAAATTTCAGTCTCACACAGGAATCAAAAGACAATTTGGGGGGACTTCCCTGGTGGTGCAGTGGTTAAGAATTCACCTGCCAATGCAGGAGACACGGGTTCAACCCCTGGCCCGGGAAGATCCCACATGCCGCGGAGCAACTAGGCCCGCGCGCCACAACTACTGAGCCTGCGCTCTAGAGCCCGCGAGCCTCGACTACCGAAGCCCACACACGTAGAGCCCGTGCTCCGCAACAAGAGAAGCCACCGACCGCAATGAGAAGCCCACGCTCCGAATCGAAGAGTAGCCCCCACTCGACGCAACTAGAGAACGCCCCCACGCAACAACGAAGACCCAACGCAGCCAAAAATAAAAAATTAACAACTAAATAAATAAATTTACTAAAAAAAAAAAAAAAAAAATAGGGGACAAAAATAGATCCAAATGAGCCAGGTGGGAAGGAAGTATGGGAATAAGCATCGAAATAATGAACTTTGGAAGCATCACAGTTCAGCCTATGACTTAGTGAATGTGGTATGTAACTACTTAATAAAGTCAGTTGTGATATGATGTATGTAGCTTTAGAAACAGTCTACATCAAATTCTTGCATTTGGCCTGATGAACACGGACATATTAATTCATACTCTACTTCCATCATTCAGGGCATTGAGAAAACTGTTAAACCTGGTCCTCACACCTTAAATGGAATTTTACCCGATGACACACAATCAGTAGTGGAGGACCCTATATGTATCCAGGTAAGCCACAGTTACAGTATGTCCCATGGAACCTACTTATGAGAAATATATGATAAGAACAGGCAATTATATGTTTAACTTTTAAACAGGAATAAGCTGGCTCCCAATATAAGCTTCATGAAGATGTTCCATTATCTGAACAATCAATTCTCTCATGGGAAATGGTGGAGAAATGGCTTTGTTGATCAGGTGCTATATTACATATAAATTAGAAATTTGCAAAAAAAAAAAAAAAAGGAAAAGGAAAGAAAGAATTAAATACACTTAACACCACAACATAATAAATATGTTGATTGTATTTTAATCATCCCTTGATCATTCAAACAGGAATTCAGGAATTTCCAAGCCTCTATATCATTACGATTTTCTCTGTCTTATAGACGTAGAAACCTGCCAACTAAAAAACAGTCATAATTAAGACAATGCCAATGGAGAGTTTTATTTTATAGGTGTATAATATTCTGCACAACTACCTCTTGATTTTACAACAAAATAAAATAAAAATTGAGATTTAACATAAACTCATAGCAAATTATAAATGTTCCCAAGGGATTAAAAACCAAGCAAAAATAGCAGAGAAAATCAAGAATTATTCAACTGTCTTTTTTAAATGAAAAAAGAGGATTTAAATACATAACAGGAAGGTAGGCGTAATTTCTGCAAATAATTCACATGCATGCATATCCCTAAAATGTACTAAATATCATTTAGATGTCCAAAAACAAGAAACACCGGCGGCCCAGAGGCCACGATAACATTCTCCCTACAAGAGAAACCCGGTCCATAAAATGCTTAGACGTTAGTATACTCAGTTCCACCCCAGGAAGCTCTGTTGGTGTTTCCATTATAAACCACATTTCAGGAGTTTACAAGTTGAATGTTTTCCAAACATATTGGGTTCATAATGAGCTCACACTTTCTTTAAACGTCCTTTTTGCTTTCCTTTAAAAAGTACGGCCTCTTTTGTGAACAAATCATAAACAAAATTTCAGGTGATTATTTTTGGCTGCGCTCCAAGACACAATGGCTAAATGTTTAAATAGAGGAAAAGGACTAATTATTTTCTTCATCTGGAAAGTAGAGGAGAAAGGCCAGCCTGAGAAACACTCTACAGTACTTCCGCTCTTCTTCTGCAATATTTTCATTCAGTGGTTCAGGATCCTAGGACTGCAGCTAGGAATATGCAATCAAACTTCAAAAACTCCATTTCTACATCTGGAGATTTATGCAATAATCGCTCCAGCATTAGACTTTTCTGAAGTTATTAGTGGTCAAAATTACATGTACCATGAAAGCCAGGAAGCCTCTCAGAATGGAGCTAAAAGCCAGGTGGCAGGGCACCTACACTTAGGTGCCACCACAAATCCCAAATTCAAACCACCCCTGGAGTTTTACAAGGCCTTTCCCTGTGCCAATCCCCAGCTTAAAATAGTCCAAGGCAAAAGCTCTGCAGGGAACTGAGTTGATGAGGAGGTTAAGGTTTAAAACCATTTCTTTCAAAACTGAAAAAAAAACAATCTGGTGGTGCTGCCAAATATAAAACTACTTTCCACGGCAGCCCTAACACCTTTAGGGTTTAGAGACGACGCAGGCAGCGGAGAAGCCAAATCGGGGATGCCTCGTTCCCACAAAGAATGCATTGTTGGGCATAATCCACCAGGCCTTCCACATGGCAATTCTGGACGGTACGGCACTCTTGAGTTCCAGAACCATGGTCCTGCACCAGACTAGGGAAAACACCCTGATAGGAGGCAGCTTTGCTGCCAAACTCTCTCATCACACCTTGACCTGGCTGTCAAGCGCCTAACAAAAAGATGTGCTCACTGAGCCTGTGAGTTGACAAAACTTCCCCCGACAAAGAACAAATTTTCATCTGCAGTCTCCTGTCATAACCGGAAGACTTGAAAAGGAACCCCATCCCCAAAGGAAGAGTCACACCCCATCATGCCTTTGGCCACAGGAATCTTTTAAATTGCAAATATGCGAAAGAACAAATGATACTGATTAAAACCACCCGAATTCCAACATCTAACTGATAATATCCCACATGTAGGTTAGAGGTCAAAAATGCCCTCCCACACTGTTATATTAATTGACAGGGGCAAACTTTTCCATCTGTTTCTGATCCTATCCATGGTTGGTCATTGGCCTCAAAAGAAAAATCCACTGCTAATAACAAATGAAATGAAATTTGCACTTTCCTCTAACTACAATCCCACCTTCAAGAAGTTTATACAGACCTACTAGAGAATGGACTTGAAGATATGGGGAGGGGGAAGGGTTAGCTGGGACGAAGTGAGAGAGTGGCATGGACATATATACACTACCAAATGTAAACTAGATAGCTAGTGGGAAGCAGCCACATAGCACAGGGAGATCAGCTCGGTGCTCTGTGACCACCTAGAGGGGTGGGATAGAGAGGGTGGGAGGGAGGGAGAAGCAAGAGGGAGGAGATATGGGAACATATGTATATGTATAACTGATTCACTTTGTTATAAAGCAGAAACTAACACACCATTGTAAAGCAATTATACTCCAATAAAGATGTAAAAAAAAAAAAAAAAAGAAGTTTATACAATTGCCTTTTTTCTCCAGGCCAATTTCCTTTAGAGAAAGGAGAATGATGGAGGGGGCAGGCAGCTGGAAGGAGAAAGGTGTTAATGAGGAGTTGTGTGTAAGGAAGAGAAAGATTTCCCTGCAACGCAGCTTCAATTAACTGAGCTTTGAATGGTTTAAGTATATGGGAGATACGAAAAAAATCTCTCTCTCTCTCTCTCTCTATCTGTCTCATCATGACTCTCATTCCACAGATGAAAACCCTGAGGTGTACAGAGGTTAAGCGACTGGCCCAAGGTCATACCTCGTTAATGATAGGCTGGAAGAGCAACTCTGGCCGGGACTGATTTGCATTTGTGCCCCTGAGCCCTGTGGAAGCAGCCAGGCAGAACACTGGACTGGAGGCCTGGACTTCTGCAGGGAGGGGCTTGCAAGGTGGCCGGGGCACACCACTGAAGACACAGCTAGCCAAGGCGATGTGAGGGTCCTGGGCCGGCCTCTCCGAACCCCGGGAAGGAGTCTGGGCCTTGCTTCCCCAGTGCCTCGAGAATCAAGCTCCTCGACAGAGCTGTCAAGCGAAGGGGCCCTACAACATTTTTAAGAGACACAAGAGGCACTTGCAGGATACCCTTCCATGAGCTGCCCTCTAGAGGAAGTTGAAATAGTAACAGAGAAACCTCTCAGCCCCTAAAAATGGGCGCATGATGACAGAAAATGAAGCTGCAGGGCATTGAGGCTATAGAAACAATACTCTCGGGCTTCCCTGGTGGCACAGTGGTTGAGAGTCCGCCTTGCCGATGCAGGGGACACGGGTTCGTGCCCCGGTCCGGGAAGATCCCACATGCTGCGGAGCGGCTGGGCCCATGAGCCATGGCCGCTGAGCCTGCGCGTCCGGAGCCTGTGCTCCGCAATGGGAGAGGCACCAACAGTGAGAGGCCCGCGTACCACAAAAAAAGAAAAAAAAGAAACAATGCTCTCTGGGGATCTCCCTCCTCCCATTCCCGCAAACATCCCCATACGCGTCATCTTTAAGGTAGAATGAAGTTAGTACCTCCTTCTGCATGAACGCTGATCTTCAGTTGTAGATACCATTGAGAAGCATGTATAAATTCCAAGGCAACATGATAAGGATGGAAGGTCAGAAACTCTGATGGGAGCTTTAGCCAATTGCGGAAATGCCTAAAAGATAGCCTGGCTTGCAGATTCCCAGACTCAAAGGTACCATTCAAGGAAAGAAGATGACATATAACTTCCCTTGTAACTTCCAACCAGTGGACCTAGACATACCCTTGAGCGTCAGAATGAGCTTAATCCCACCCCTTTCAGCAAACAAACAACAAACCCTTTTAGCTATTTTACAGCAGCTATCAAAGTCCCTTTCACTTTTTTGAACTAAAAAGAAACTACACAAAGGAAAAAAGGCAGAGTTACATGTTTTCAAACTCAGACCCCTGCTAGCTTTTCTTCTTTTTTTCTCTAGGCATGCGGTAATAGACATCAACTCCAGGAGAGAGATGAAGTAACAGAATTTTCTCTGTCCCACAGAAATGGGGAACTGTAACCTTCTGAGTCCTGGGCACTACAATTAAAACTGGATGATGCTGGAGGATGCCAGTTTTTGCTAGACAATAAGAGTGAGCGAGACAGAAAAAGAGTGCCCCCAGGAAGGAGTAGGGTGGCGATGAGGGAGGGAGAGGAAGAGAGTGACAAGAGTGCTGTGTGATCAGGTGAACGTAGGGTCCCCGTGAAAACTGATCTACAATGAGTCCAGATGCCCATGGACTAAATGATCTACATTTAGAGTCCAGATGCCCACAGACTCTAAATCATCAAGGTATTTTTTGGTGTTCTGGAACTTCACGCCTCTTTTCCTAGAAATTATCACATCCTAAAGTTTACCCCAATTTTTAAAGCAGAAGCCACGGATAGCATGTGGTAACTGTGGTAAACTAGGTTTCATAAATGACATAGTGCACTTGATGCTGAAAGGAAAAGGGAAGCTCATTCATTCCTCCAAATCCTGAGTGAAATAACATAGAGAGAGATGATTCTGTACAGAAACCAGAGCAACCTGAAAAGGTGAACTTTTTCCAGTCAGGTGACAGTTGACTGGCAAGACCAGTTTAGAGAGGAAAAAAGAATGATTATTTAACCCAGCCACTAAGCAGATGCCTTGTGGTTAATATTTAATGTATTACCTGTAGTATTCACTACGTTGATTAGAAATGAAACAATATACATTGTTTTAAACAACAAGCGTGTTGATGGGCTGCTATGTACCAGCCTACTTACTTCATATATCAGTTGTATCAGCATTTAGGCTAAGCTGCTATATCAAAGGGACCCCAAACTACAATGGCTTAAAAGGAGAGAAGTAAGTTTCTTTCTAATGTAACAGTCCAGAATGGAGCAGGCAATCCCAGGCAGGTAGGCAGCTCTGATCTGCAAGGTCATCCAGGGTTCCAGATCCCTCCTAGCTTATTGCTCTGCCATTTCTTAGGGCGTTGTTCTCATCAGTATAGTCAGAGCTGACTCACTACCATCAATCTACTTTCCTGCCCATAGGAAGGGGGAAAAGAAGAAACGGTGAACAGGTAGCTTCCTTTTCTAAACTGCAGATACTTTAAACATAGTTCTGCTCACATTCCATGAGACAGAACCCTAATGGCAGGGCCAGATCTAACTCCAAGGGAGGCCGGAAATGTAACCTATTACTGGATGACCATACGCTTAGCCAAAGTTCAAGTCCTTTATTAAAAGGAGAAACGAGAGGAATAGATATTGGGGAGCGATTTGCAGTCTCTGCCATTTTACAGCATTTAGCCCTTTCAACACTCCTATACCAGACTTTTTTTTTTTTTTTTTTTTTTTTTTTTTTTGCGCGGGTTTCTTTCTTTTTTTTGCCTTTTCTCTAGGCCAGGCCCCCGCTGGGTAGGGGAAGAGGTCGGGCCAGCCGCCCCGG
>NW_021703767.1:96087424-96220117 GCF_005190385.1 Monodon monoceros | reverse complement strand
TTTTTTTTTTTTTTTTTTTTTTTTTTTGCGGTACGCGGGTCTCTCACTGTTGTGGCCTCTTCCGTTACTGAGCACAGGCTCCGGATGCGCAGGCTCAGCGGCCATGGCTCACGGGCCCAGCCACTCCGCGGCATGTGGGATCTTCCCGGACCGGGGCACGAACCCGCATCCCCTGCATCGGCAGGCGGACTCTCATCCACTGCGCCACCAGGGAAGCCCTATACCAGACTTTTTTAATGAACAACACATCTGAGGCTGTCAGCAATTTGCCGAAGCACCACTGCAGGAAGTTGCAGAGGTGGAACTCAAACTCAAGTCCATCTGTCTCAAAACCCATCTTCATACTACTATACCATGTACCATGCACCCAATCAATCTTACTCCAACAGAAAAGGCACGTGGTAAAGAATAAAACTTATGCCATGTGGTCTTTTTCTTAAAGCCAGTGCCTTTTAAAAAAATAACAGGGCTTCCCTGGTGGCGCAGCGGTTGAGAGTCCGCCTGCCGATGCAGGGGACACGGGTTCGTGCCCCGGTCCGGGAGGATCCCACATGCCGCGGAGCGGCTGGGCCCGTGAGCCACGGCCGCTGAGCCTGCGCGTCCGGAGCCTGTGCTCTGCAACGGGAGAGGCCTCAACAGTGAGAGGCCCGCGTATTACAAAAAAAAAGAAAAAAGAAAATAACAACACCAACAGAAAGATTTTCATAAGGAAAAGAATATCAGAAACTCCTTTTTCTAAAGTAAAAAGTTGAGGGGAGAGGAAAATTGCAAGGAATTTATTAAAATACCACTATAAACGACACTTGAAAGAATGGATTTGTTTTCTTACCACTCTAAGGCAATCTATTTTGGTGGTGTTGACCCTGAATTGTACTGATAAGAATAAAAGGGCTCATACGGAACAACTTTCTTACTATTGAATATCCACCATAAGCTGCTGCAGGACAATGTAAAACAGCAATGGTCCTGTTTGGTGCCGTTGATGTACGTACACACACACACACACACACACACACACACACACACACACACATCGTTATAAAATAGCATCACTGCAACCTACTAATCTTAAATTCCTAAACACCTGAATGGATCTATGTCATGAGATAAATGCTCGTAGAATAAAAATTTACCACCCCGCACATTCATTAAATTTGCGTAAGCATTTTCAAGAAAGGAAGGCTCTGCTGGGGTTGGGGTTTTCCCCCTTCCTTTCCCTCAAGTCAAGAGATATATGTTAGAGTCTACAGCTAGCTCCCTGGCAAATCTCCATTCTTTTCAACCTGACAGACTGTTTGTCAGTTAAACTCCCCTTGTCATGTATCCTCACCACTGCCAACTCATGCACGGAGACCTTCACTTTTACTGCTACCACTTGCACCCTCTGCAACCTTTGTCATTGATCACTGATCCGATCCAGTGCCCACATGTTCTTCAAGTGCCTACACAAGTAATGAGGTACTTGTGGTGTAAAATTAAACTGTCAACTGTCAGCGATTGATAACCACAGTGAGAGCTGACCTAGAACACCTGCACCAGTGTCCAAGACAGGTGTGACATGTTTGATCGCTGAGGCCTGCTAGTCAGCCTGACCCAGTGCTGTCCCTTCATGGACTTGCCTTGCATTTCAGCACCGCCCCTCCCAACCGGCTTCCCTGCGTCCCACAGTGAGCATCCCCAGAGTGGCGGAAACCACTCTCACAGCCCTTTGGGGCAGCTTGGTCCGAGCGGCCACGAGAGAGCAGATCTCGAGTCAGCAGGTTGGTGTGAAGGGAATCTGGCTTCGAGGTTTTCAAAGGTGGCTTCTGGAGCCAGCCTGGGGTTTTTTCTCCTACGTCCCCCCAATTCCCCTCTGAAAGCAGGTCTTGGTGGCAGGCTTCACACACACACCCCATCCTCCCTCGACTGGACTTCCCAGGCGTGTGCCAATGCCTGGCAGCAGGGCCTTCCCTTCAGGGCAGGCCCAGAGCAGTCATTTATTTAGAGTCTGGTGGAAGGATGACGCAGCCCTAATGGAACTGCCTTATGGCTCTGAGCATTTGCTTGAAGGCATCTAAGTTGAACTGGCTCACATTCTACTAAAGCACCGTAAACGCAGCCTCTTCCTACTCCTATGTAAGTGAATAACCAGCACAAAGAAAAAACCATGTTCTGCTCTGACTATATCGTTTTTAGCCAGTGCTGTTGCGCAGCATTTAAACAAAGTTTTCCTAAGTTTTTATTATTTAAATGTGAGAGATGGGCTTTTTTTAACCTTAAGCAAAAATGCACTTAAATACCTAAAACATCCTTTGTGAGAAATCTGAAAAGCGTGATGGGATTCCCATCCCATTCCACCAGCCCACCCCCACCAAAGAGTTGCGCTATATTAAGTTCATGTGATGAGAAGATAAAAATCTATTAACTTTCTGCTGACCTTATCGACACAGGAATCTCTACAGGCATTACAAAAGCCATATCTCTTCTGACTTTTACATCCAGAACCTCATGCTCCAAAGTCCCAAACCAAATGTAAAATCTTCACGATGAGTGAAACCCTGACACCAATTCAGATTCTGGGCTTGCTGGCTTGCAGTCGATGGAGGCTCCTCTGGGGCACAGAGTCTGGCCTTTACTTTGCATTTGACTTGAGGGGCTTTTTTTTGCCATATGCTACTGGGGACTCTGAATCAAAACTATTTCACGAGGACCATATGTTACGAGAAACTCACGATGGAAAATGAACGGCAAGAAGTTGCCCCATATCACTGGGTGATGTATTACAAACATAATTAAATCTGAGTAATGTGCAGTGTTATTTCAGTTAATCATTTCTTTTTTCAATGTAAGCAAGGAAAACATAGCCCAATTTCCAAATGACATACCAAAGTCCAGATAAGCTAAAAGCAAATTGGTGGGAAAGGAATAAAACCAGAGCCGTACAGCATTGTTTAAGCTTCTGTAAAAGGTCTTGGTATATTTGAGATGTGGCGATAGGAAGGTGACACGAGAGACCGTGTCAATAAGCGGTTTCAAACTCTACTCATTTTCCTTTCAAATCAGCCATGAATTCAGACCAGCTCCCTCTCACAAAGAAGCAGCAAGTCAAAAGACCACTTGTGTGTTGGTTGTTTGGAATTCGAGAGCATGTTTCCCCATAGAAATTTCATTATCAGTAGCTGTTAGGTGCCCGGGCTCGCTCACGAAGACCTATTTAGCCCAACTGTTTCTGAAATTTGGTATTTCTACTCTACCTTTATGGCACTGCTTAGAGGGAGGATAGAGAATTATTCAATTCAACTCAATTTATTTATTTGGTCCCTACTATATTTTCCCAGAATGTACCGATGACTGCATCTCCCCAAAGGATATCCCAATTTTGTCTCTTCCCACATAAAGAAATCACTTTCTATTCTGAACCCTCAGAACATTTTATCCATACTCTCTTAATCACTTCCTACCTGAACTGAGCTAATTACTGCTAACTAATTTTTTATTTCCCACATCCAAGCCCTGAATTTGGCAGACTCTCAGTTCATATATGGGAATGGATGATTGAGTAAATAGAGGAATACAATCTGCTGGGGTGGCCAGATATATTTTTTCTCCATCAGTGGCACTGAGAATCATGGGATTTGGTTGAAGAAGAGAGGGAGAGAATAAAATCAAGATGTTGACAATGATAAGGATGCTAACAGCAAGTAATATTTACTGTGTTTTCCTAGGACATGCACCAGCCTAAGAACTTTACAAGTCTTGATTAATTTACTCCTTACAACAACTCTGTGCAGTAGATAATATGTATATCCCCATTTTACAGATGGGCATACTGCACACAGAGACAGGAAGCAATCTTCCCAAGTTCATACCAATAGTGTAATACTGATAGAGATTTCTGAATACCAGAGTGTATTTGCTAGGTACATGTGCATTAGTGGGAACATCTTCCTACATTCCTCCATAATCTGAAGTTTCTCTCTGCCTTTCTGATCTGCATTAGAGAAGGAACACCTCAGGTAAAATACTCCACTTCAGTTCTCATTCATGAACCTGAACATAAGCTCTGTGAGAGCAAGGACCTTGTCAGTCTTATTCACAGTACCTCCGGCCTCTAGACCAACAGGTGTGCAACAGATGTTTGCTGGATGAATGAGTCTGTTTGGGGTGATGGTAGGGCTAAAGATGGGACTCTGGACTCAGATTCCCTCTGCAAGTTCCTTGGTTTACTAGTCCTATGGGGAAAGCATTCCAAACTCGCACAGTGATAAGAATCATCTGTGGTAATTGATAAACACCTCCTCTCCCTGGAGATTCTGAGTCAGTGGCCAGAGGTGAGGTCCAGGAATCTGTTTTTGTTGATGTGATGCTGCTGAGGTTTGAGACACGCTTCAGGTGGTTCTGAGCTTGGGAACCCCTCCCCAGAGGGTATGCCTCTGGCTCTTGGGACACCCCCTCCATGGCGGTTACAGACATTTGCAAATTCCCTAAGAGTGACAAGCACGGTCTCTGGCCACTGCCACCATTTCTTCTAGAAAACTTATATATTATGCTGGACTGCAATACAGAATGGGGCCTTGCACTTCTGCCTCAGCTGACTTCTCTACAGGATTCTGCAGATCTCAACCAGGCCTAGGAAAGCTTCCATTCACACATTTTTTTCCCCGACTCCTGCCCTTTCCAAGCATGCATCAGTATCTGCTGAATGAATGAATGATGGAACAAATTCCAATGGGGGCAAAACAAGCAAGCCAGGCAGTTGTAAAGAATGGGAGTGTTTCATAAGCCTCTCTTTGGTGTTGCACGTAGTAGCATATAAAAACAAACAATGACAAACGAATACGTTAACACATCCTGTTTCTATTGCTTTCCTTCTGACTTAAAGAACATTCTTATAACAGCTAACCATCTCTGGGCCTCAGAATCATTATTTAACTTTTAAACAATATTTTATTTTCCTGAGTTATAATGGGATATATTGTGACTTCAGGATCTAAAAGATTAACTTAGCCTTGCAGTTATTGCTCTCTTTCTTTTTCTCATTCTTATTCTCCCCTCTTCCTCCAATCCAACAATCTATGCCCAGAAATCAGTCATGAACATTGATTTTGGTTGGGATAAAAGGAAAATATCTAAAGATGGTAACTGTCTATAATTCTCCTAGAGTCTAAACTTTGGCACTATTGAAGTTTTGAGAAAGATAATTCTTTGTTGTGGCTGGCTGTCCTGTGCATTGTAGAATGTTGAGCAGCATCCCTGGCTCCACCCACTAGATGCCAATAGCAACCCCACCCCTAGTTATGACAATCAAAAATGTCCCCAGGTGTTTCCAAAATGTCCCAAGGGGATCACAGTTGCCCCCCAGTTGAGAACCACTAATCTAGAATGATTTTTTAAAACAATGTATTTTTAACTGATAGATTAGTCAATATTTGGTACTATGTACAAAGACATATTAACCCATAAAGTTGCTAGAACATCGAACAAAATTATGAACATAATTTTCAAAGAAACTTGATTCAAAAGGGTCATGACTACCCTTTTAGGCATGAGGTTTATTGGACACCAGGAAGAAGCCGAAATGGAATTTGACATAGCTGAGATTTTACCAAAAATATTCAGTTGGGGGAAGAGCAGGAAAACTAACTAAATGTCTCACTTTTGGCAAAAATATCCAAAGTATAATGCACTTTGCCAACATCTTTGCCCCTGGGTTTTTTTGTAACTTAACGGTAGTTTTAATCTGTATGTTCCCAGTTTCTATAATCCAAAAATCATCAGAATGCTGTTTTATAAGAGTATCTCCTAAGCTTTGATGTCCAAGAAGCCTGGGGACTCTTTTTTATGTGCTTGTTTTCTTTTGAACCAGGAAATTGTGTTTTGCCAAGAGCAAATGGAACTTGAGCCTCAAAAGATTTGAGTTCTGTTTGAAATGTAGTACCCACAAATTCTCCACAAGTTTACAACTTGACAAAATACACGCTCTCACCTTCCCTCAGACCAAATCTCTTCTGGTTCTATTTTAAATCACAGTTAGCAAAATCCTAAATGCCTAAGGATTAGAGAAAAAGAGTTACAAGGCCAAAAAGAAATTCTGACACAACACCCTTCTGGGTTGGATTCACGATCAAAATGCTATCCAAGGTAAGAGAAGATGAGAGAAGCTAAATGGGAAGAAGAGAGAGAAAGGGGGAGAGAGAACTCAACTAAGTAACAAGTTCTTTGACTTTCCCCAGGACCAAATCCAGCAAGCAAGACATTACATCAAAGTTAAATTGTTTACATATTAGATGACCTGTCCATTTTTTTCCTTACCATTGATTTCCACAGTACAAAAATATTATTTCAGTGGCAAGGATGTAAACCTTATTCATAACAGGATTTCAACCACATCCTGAGAACGAAGCATCTCTTCAGATAGTGTGCCCTCATTTATATTGAAGTCATGCTGGTTTTATTTGTCAGTGTTTCTTGAGGGGGTCACAATCTCAGGAAGCAGGAGATGGCTCATCAAAGCCTCTCTGCAAGCCCCTACTACTCATCAATTAGACAGTACCTTGTTTTTAACATCAGGACGGAAATGCATCTCCTATGACCCATTGTTAGAAGCTTCCTTCTGTCTTCAAGTTTTTTGGAAGGAGCACTCAGGACTCGACTTCTTTTTTCCAATAGGTAATTGTCACTAATTAATGCTCCAGTTGCATTCAAGAATGTGGACCTGTGACCCTCAGTAATCTGGGCCTGTATCTCTGGCCTTGGAGCAAGGACCCTGTAGTCTCCGGACACTACCCACGGGGCCAGGTCACAGACACAAGGCTTCCCGCTGAGTTCCTGAGCTGGCCTCACTCTGCTTCAAAGCCTGTGAGTTCAGTGGGCAGGCTGACTTCAAGGACAATGTGGCATCTGGCCAGTGATTGCTGTCTGAGGTGAGGAGGTCTCTTCTCTGAAGGTATAGAGAGATTTTTACAGAAGCCCAGGTCTCTAGTTGTATTCATTCCACATCCATTCACTGGACTCCTGGCTCTGTGCCAGGCTCTCTCCCAGGCACTGAGGAAAAATGAATAAAACAGAGTATCTGGTAGCAAGGAACTAGGATCAAGCTCAGCCCCTTGTTAAAATATTCTTCTAAGTATAACTAGACTAGTTGGTCTTAGTTTCCTTTTCAGATCTAATGGGATAAGAAAATGGTGCTTGTGATTTTCTTACTTATAAAAACTGATCAGCCTATATATCCATTGATTCATCTCATTCCTCCATAAGATTCTTCATTTACTTTCCCTTCTCTTCCCATCCTTCCCTTCCCTTAATTTCAACCTCTCTCTCTCTCTCTCTCTCTCTCTCTCTCTTTCTCTCTCTCTCTCTCTTTCTTTCTCTCTCTCTCTCTCTCTCACACACACACACACACACAAACTAAAGCATAGGAATTTCTGATAAGCATATATTCAC
This sequence comes from Monodon monoceros, assembly GCF_005190385.1. Lineage (NCBI taxonomy): Eukaryota > Metazoa > Chordata > Mammalia > Artiodactyla > Monodontidae > Monodon > Monodon monoceros. The sequence continues at coordinate 96,212,695 of NW_021703767.1, read as the reverse complement.
CATGACTTCAGGAGACAAAAAATATATATATATAATATATACACACATATATAAAATTTTATATCTGTATCTATATGTATATATATACACACTCCTATAACCCTCAATGAAGCACTAGATTATAGAGGATGCCCTCCCATATTCCTCTTTCACTTAAAGAGAGTGTTATGTTTCTTCTAGTAGTAAATCTTTCTCCAGAATCAAGGCTAAGAACTACCCTTGTGCATAAGCACCACTGGATTCATTTCAAATCAATAAGAGCAATAGAAACAAATGCCCAACATTAAAAAAAAGAAAAAGGAAACTCTAAACCTCAAAATAGATGAACAAAAGGCTTGGTGCTGATTTTGTAAAACAGTCTTCACGTTACCAATATTGGATTCCTTTCGATAATTCCTTCCCATGTTTCTTTCAAATGTTTATAGCAGTTTGATTTCCACAGTTCAAGAACATATCACTGCTTGAGAAGTAAGGGACAAACATGTATTTTGTAATCATGCAGCCCTAAATGATAGAAACAAATCTGCCAGCTAATGAGCAGTGTGCCTTTCACAATTCTCTGTGGCTTGTACCAATGTGTGCAACCACTTTGGAAAGATACCACCACTCAGTGCCTGGAAAGACCCAAGAGCTGGGCTGCCAAGTTCGTATCTTTCTCCTGCCATGATGTGGCAAGTTATTCAACCTCTCTGTGCCTCAGTTTTCTTATCTGCAAAATGGTGGGTTTAATAACCATAGATTGGATGAGTTCACATCTCTCAAGTTTTCAGAAAGTTTCTAACCCATAGTGTAAGCACTGTACAAGTCTAAGGAACCATATACGTGTTTATAAAACACACTGGCTTGCACAAATATCCGACCCTCTATTTAACCAAAGGAAAGGCAGGCTAGAGATATATTAGGAATATAAGTTGTTACCGTGGCTTAACTTTCTCAATATGCCCTTTATCACCATGTTCAGGTCTCCTCTAGCCAGCTATAAAGTTACACAAGAACCTGTCATTCATTCATCACAGTATCCCCCCCATTTGGCCCGGGATAGTGCTTTATACATAGGAGACCCATGATAATATGAGCTGGATGAACAAACACATGATTTTGATTCTTCATTTCGAGGCTGAATTAAAAGTTATTTCTACTAGCATTTTTACCACAAGTACTATTGAGATTCCTTATATACTAGTGGTAAAATGTTTCCTTATTAATTTGCTTGAGAAATGTATAATGAACTCAGTATGCCTTGTTCAGCTTTTTCTACTTGCTAAAAAATAAGTAAACATCCATAAAATCACCCCCCCCACACACACATACCTGCCAATGATCCATAGAGATGGACCACTTCATACCATTATGTTCATAATCCAGTTCTTTCTGGAAATCCTAACTTCAGGGAACCTAATTTGGTGGCCAGGAGATATTCCACTGTCATCTTAAAAGATGTTGTTAGTTTTTTGGGTTTTGGTGTTTGTTTGTTTGTTTTTTTTCAATTGCAACTCAAACAACGAATCCTCCAAAGTTGGTTACATTCACTCTGCAAAAGTGCTGAGTTAATCTTTGTTCTTTAAAGTAAATACAAGCATTTCTTGGACAAGATACCATCAACTTTAATTTTATTTTTCTCACATAAATGTTAACCTAGAACTAAACAGATAATTTCCTTCTGTCACACGGCAATTCCACTGTGATGGAACAAAGTGTTATCTTAAGTTTCACAGAGCAATTGTTCAATAATTCCTGTTGGTGGCTCCTTTCCAAATCTTCTAGAATGGCCCAGCCTCCCAGTCCTTGAAGCTGGGGGGTGTGGGGGGGGGTGTGAGTGTCAGTCAAGAGCTCAGGTTCTCCCCCAAGACCAGCTCCTGCTCGTGAGGTCGACACCCGAAGCCCGCTGTCTGTTTGATGACAATTGCTAAGAAATCTCTAAACCTTGAAAATATACAAAGGGAGTTGGAGGCAGCAAGAAAAGCTCCATGTCCTCCAGGTTTGGTAAATTAAATTATTAGGAAGTTTGGAGAAGAAGAGACAGGGGGCTTAGAGAAAGAAATTCATCCCTTGAAGCTGAAAAGCAGCACCAACACCAGTCCCGTCTCAAGTTCAAAGAATTCTGCCTCAACACAAGAAAATATTGTTCCAACCTATACAACCTAACCCCTGCTAAAAAAAAAAAAAAAAAAAACTCTTTACAAAGCCATCCTTTAGAATCAGGCTAAGTAATCTTTTTAGGTAGACTGCCCAGAGAAGGAGGAAAACTCTGATACATGTTTTTCCATCAACTTCATCCTACAAGATGAAATAAGTTTGTTGAACCTCAGATGCACAGAGCCTTGAGCCTGTTTGGGATATCAAATCTGCTTAAGACATTATTCAGTGAAATTTAAGAATTAAAATGAGTACAGAATTGCTTAATAATCAAGTCTCTATTCTCCAGCTCCTGATAAGGCTTGAAGACCAGTCATCCAACAGAAGGTAGGGTTAGGTCCCTATTTTAACTTTATTTTCTTCCCCCTCCCCCAATACTAGCAGCAATTTGTCAAACCCAATACATTTTTTGAAGATGTGGGAGTGGCTTTCTCCCCCCCGCCAGACAAAAAAGTCCAGAAAATCCAGACTTTTTTGATTAAAAGGCAAAGACAAATAGGGAAAATGTTAACAGAGGCAAGACCATGGGTACTTTTTTAGGTATTTCTGTATTTTTTATAATCTTCATGATGAAAATGAATTGTTTGCATAATGAGTATAGGTGTTTGTATGTGAGGCCGTGAACAGGGTGAGGTTTGTCTTCTTGGTCTGACTTCACTGTTTACATAAATCACCTGTGCATCTTGTTAAAAATTCAGGTTCTAATTCAGTAAGTGTGGAGTGGGCCTAACAGCGTGCATTTCTAACAGACTCCCAAGTGATGCCCCGTTGCTGGTCCACGGACTACACTTTGAGTAGCAAGACTGTGGCTTCCTCGGATTAAAAGCTACCCCTGGTGCCTTCTCTCCTGCCATGACAAATGAGGTTAATAAACTTGACCCCAAAATTTCAGAGGCAACAACCAAAGACAGAATACCAAAAAGCTGAAATGGCTTATAGATTACCACTGGTTTTCCTCTTCTTCGAAGAGCTTTGGTTTGTTAAGATAAGACTTGTCCCTCCACCTCATATGAGCCAGAATGTAGTGGCTAGTGGGAGGAAAAGGACCACGCAAGGAACGGATTCATACACATTATGGTTCTAGCCTAAGAATGGGCAGCCCACCTGACAAAGTCTAGGCTGGCCATTTAGAATCATGTGGAGGGTTTAAGCCCTGAAAGGCTGAACCTTGCCTGGTCCCGGAACACTTCTTGGAACACCTCTCTCCTTTCTCCGGTCTAAGGTGGTGGCTTTGCACTCTCGCAGCCTTGCTCCTTGCCCCTCAGCCCCCTCGCCCTGAGCTCTTTCCCAGCTCTCTCCTCCAAAATACTCCTCGCCCCATGGCTCCAGGCTTTTCTTCTGCACTTCCTAAAGCTCCGTCTCCTGTTCAGTGCCATCAAAATGAGAAAACGATTTCATATCTATCGTCTCGTTTAATTGTTACAGTACGCCTGTGGCAGATTATTAATCCCATTTTAGAAATGAAGAAATTTCAACATAGAAACAATAAGAGACTTGCCTAAAAGGGCCCAACACATAGGTGACAAGACGCGTCTGAACTACACACACACACACACACACACACACACACAAACACACACACACACACACACACACACACACACACTTCCCGATATCTTGTTTGCCCTTCAGGTCTGGGCTAAAGCAGCCCTTACTCAGGTACTGAGGGCAGTGTGGACACAGGGGTGTGCTGAGGATCTGCAGGTGAGTCTGTATGACCTTAAAAGAACCTGAGGGGAAAAGGGGCAAGAAAGGAGACTGAAGAGGACGTGGGGAGCCCTCCTCAGGCTGAGGCATGGTCTCAGCACCACACTGACGTGCATCATCTCAGCATCTAACAGGAAAACGGAGTCCCTGAAGACATTTGGGCATCAACCTGCATGAAGACGACTGTGGAGAGCAGGAGTGAGGGGCGCCAGAAGTAGAGACCAAGAGAGCCAGGAGACCAGATCATATTTCAGCGCTGCCCATTCTCCTTCCATATAATTTGTCAACCTTAACCAGTCACTACTTCAGTTCACTGTATCAACAATAGAAAGGACGAAATCCAGCGGGTAGCACTAGGTTATCAAACAACAACTAAGTGAACTACAGCCTGGCTTCTACCCACTGAAATGTAATTGACCTAAAATCATCAAAGCCATTCTGGTTTAGTAATATTACTTTACAGTTTGCTTCCCCACTGCATGTGAGACATATAGTATAAATCCATTAGATATTTGTTCAGTAATGACAAATAAATGAGCATTTCTCACAGAAGATAACGCACGCTAACACAGACTGTACCGTGGGCTCAAGCATTTTAGTTAAAAGCCACTGTCCCCTCAGAGGAAGGACGGTTGTTTCTTCTACTTAATAGCAGCATTTTGTTAAAGCTGATAATCTCTCACCAAACATAAAAAAAAAAAAAAAAAAAAATGAAGAAAAGGAAGTCTGCTCTTTCTCTAGTTAAGAGAATCAGCTATAAAAGCCAAACCAGATCTGAGCCAATAAGAGCTCCCAGCCTGCAAAATATGGTGGAATGTTCACAGTTAATTTTGCTGCCATTTGTGCCTGAATTTATTGTGGTTTAGAAAAAGTAAATTGCGAGGCTAACACAGCCCTGGTTCAGGAGTCCACCAGCGGCGGTGCATCACCAGTCAGGCTGGATATTTAGTGCCTCCGTGCTGAGAAGGCTGAGGAGGGAGCCAGGGGAGGGATTACTGCTCTATGCGGCCCATAAATCACCCGAGCACTTCACACAGCCCCACATCTCACAAATAAGGCTAGGCTGGCAACGTGTCACTGCTACACAAAAGGAAGGAGAGACCTGGATGTCTTTGGCCCGCCTGGTCCTTCCCCTCCTACGTGCTCATAAAACAGGAAGCATCTCAAGGTTTGCTGTCACACCTCTTCCCTCACCTTCCTGTTCTCACTTTGCCTGGGGAGGAGACTGGGCATCAGGAATCTAGTGGTTTTAGCCAAGGCAGGTCACCACCAACCCCTAATGCCAAAGTCACTTCTCACTTGTTAACTTAGGCAACACGGGCCTCACCCTTGCTGACTGACCTTCCCCCCAACCAAAGACGATACATCAAGGGGACCCTCCACCCTCAGGTGTCTAGTGGCTGCCAAATAAACATCTGGATAGCCCTAGTCACTTCTTCCTGCCCAAGACTTTTCAGAATATGAAAATCAGGTTTTTTTAATTGTTTATAAAAACGAACTGGCTTACCCTTTTATAACCTGCATAAACATCTAGGAGGTGCTAGTCATAAATGTACAGACGATGAAAACCATTGGACCCAAAGGCTAAAGTGAAAAACATCACCCTGGTGTCCCCCACAGCGGAACCAGCCCTTCATGTCCTAAGACAGTCATCAACACAATTCCTGAAAACAATAGCGGCTTCTTGTTTAAAATGGAACTGCACCTGCTAGAATAACGTGTCAACAAACAATTGCTTTGTTTTTCTTATTAGCCAACCAAGCTGAAGCAATGGGACTTCCTGAAGTGAATACTGGAAGACTTATTCTTAGAAGGGGACAAAATTCTCATTTTAACACAAGGCTCAGAGGGGCCCAATGATGGTCATCTTCCTTCCTTCTTTTGTACTCCTCGGCGTTCATCTTATTTGGTTTTCAACAGGTTTGTTTCCATTGCAACCCTCTAGCTTCCAATGCCCACAGTGCCATATTTGGCAAGTACATTCATTTCTGCTTCCTATCTATGAATGATGAAGGGCTTTAATTGCTGTTCCACCATTTCAAACAGTTCTCAGAAGATTGCCCTCATCTGTTGAAAGATTTGGGATTAAAGCCTGATGAAAAATTCTTTGCCAAATGTTCAACCATTGCTAAATCATTCTGCTCTTTCAATTTCGCAGTCCAATTATGATGTCTGCTTTCAGCTTTTCTATCACCATTTGATGCTTGTCTGTTGATCGAGTTGGGACACTTTTAAAAGGAATTATTTTGGTAGAATAAGGTGCTTGGTTATGATTAAGTGTTTTAAGTGACTCGGCCAAGGTTGTCTCCATGAGCTCAGGAAGTAACCACAGCCAAAACACCCTAGTTGGGGGGCAATATGAAAGGCGGAGAACATCTATTATTACCTTTATCAAGGCGCAGCCAGACACCAGGCTCGTGGGAGCAAGCAAAGTTTCCGGCCTCCTTCACCATAGATCCTAATGCAGCCCGGGCCAGTGACAAGTACATAACAAGGACTTGAGATCTAGTTTGTTTTGTGTGTGTGTCTTTGTTTTCTCTTCTATAGAATGGAAGGAGATAGAAGGCTAAATACAATGATCTTACACCATCTTGAAAATGAAAAAGTAACATGAAAAATAAAGCCTAGTATAGGAGAAAGGGTTCAGAGCTTAAAGTCTACATTCAAAGAGCTGTGTGATCTCGGGAAAGTCACTTCACCTCTCTGAGCCTCAAATTCCAAATCAATGAACAGTTGCTGTGGGCTAGCAGCTTTCAAAATTCCTTTCAGCTTAGAAAGCCTAGGATTTCTACTCTAAAGATCCAGCCTTGTAAAGGAATTAAAATAAAGTAGCCCAGCATATCAGGTGGTATGGAAGAATTTTTGTATTAATTTGAAACTTTGCTCCATTTGACATTTCTTAACTTCTTAATTTACGTTAAGTTCTCAGTACTTCAGTTTCCTAATCTATAAAATGGGCATATTAATAGCATCTACTCCATTGAATTGTTGTGAGAATTAAGTGTATTAATACACGTAAGCTCGTAGAACAATTCCTGGCATGCAGGAAGTACTCCATAAATGTTAGCCATCAGAAATCACAATAGTAGTAGTTGTAGAATAGCTGTTTGATTCATTTGATTGTTTATAAATGTTTTTGAAAAATAAACAACCTTGAGAGGAGTTGTTTATTGTGCCCTCCTCAGATTGCTTATAAATAGGTGTCTAGAGTATCTGCACTGCTAAAGCTGCTCTGTCACTGTCAAACACCACCATTACCTGCTGGCATTGACATATGAGGTAAGACTGACAAGAGATGGGACACTGGCCATCAAGTTTAAAAGCTAACAATTTGAGCTTCAAGCACTCCAAACCCTTTTTCTCCTTACTAAGTATTTTGTGTTGTCACACAAATTCCAACAGATCCCCGCCTCACGCCACCCACCCCGAAAAAAAGGGCCTGCACAGCTTCTGCCAATAGTCAGTGCATTCTTAAAAGAAAGGGGTCGGACTAACCTAACTTCCAGGCCTAAGACTCTATGTATCTAAGACCCTGCTTACTTGTGGGCCATATGCTGAAAATAGATGTTATTTTCAGACTAAGCAAAAGTAGACAGCTCTGTGATTGATACTCTTTGAGCACCCACCCCAGCACCTCTCATTAAGCATATCCACTTGCACCTATGCGCAAAGATTATATCACCATATTCTGGAGACATTTTTGTCAGCATGAATAAGTTAGCTAAATGTCAGTGGGAGTTAGTTAATCTGATTACATGACTATTACCGTTCATTTATGGAGCTCCTATTGTGTGCCTGGCACTGCACTGGCTCCAGAGTTTCAAAGATAAGATCAAACTCTCATAAAACCAAGCCATACTCTTGCAGACTCTCAGACAGTATAACGGAGTAGTTAAGAGCATAGGCTCTGGGGTCAAACTGCCCGGGTCATGGTCGCTAGAAGGAAGGATGGCAGGTAATTCATAAAAAAATTTTTCACTTCAGAATCTTTTCCCAATTCAGTTCTGCTCCCAGACGGAGATTACTTACTGAGCCAAAGACCCGATGAAAAGAGTAAGTCAGAACTAAAACCCAGAACTCTTCTTTCACATATAGTTGTGGCACAGAGAACCAGGAAGGGAGTTACATGAAGCATGGATCATTGAGACCTTCAAGTCACGAGGCAGTTTAGACACGAAGCCCCTTACCTGGTCTCTTCATTACCAGGTGGCATGGTCAACGGAGTCCTGGTTAGCTGTTTGCATTCTCAACACCTGGTCATTCTAGATTGAACCTAGAAATCCATGTATAAATCCAGATGATGGTTTGTGCAAACAGACAAAAATAATATGGAAAATGTGTGATAGTTACAATACACCAAAACTGCCCTTGTTTGTGTGTTCCAATTCAATGTGCTCTCTTAACAAAATGATAATGTTTCACCATAATAGGATTAAGTATTACTGAAGAATCAGAACTTTCTAAACCTACAAAATTTCCATTGAACAAGCAATTAATCAATTCTAGGGATTTGATGATTTACGTAAAAATCAAACCCAGCAACAACCCAGATTCTCATCCAATAGAAAATATAGATTAATGTTTGAACTGTGTGTTGAAATATCTTTATTGGAGGGTTTGTGGCTCGTATTTTCTAGATACATATACATTGAATTAGGATGACTTGGGGCATTTCCAAGTTCATAAAATTTAATTCTCCTCCACCTATCCTCCTTGCCTTTTAAAAAGTCGTCTAGAAACACAACAAAATAAAACACAAACACCAATTTTTAGGCAGAAAACATGCTGTGTGCCCGGAAACACAAATGGGCACACACACACACACAATTCCTTTAGTGTAACAAAAAGATTATCCCTTGACATATTTCCCACTCCTTTCTTCATGCCTTCTCGTTCCTTCCCCAAGCTGCTCATTCCAACACTGCCTTTAACTCTGATGACTCTTATTAAACACGACTCCTTAATGACCATCAATCTATTATGCTATGTACTTCACCTCCACTGACACATCTGATCCCATTATGTGCCTGACCTTTAATGGTCATCAAATCAAAGTCATTCCGGTCAGTTCAGTCTGGGCTTGACACATGCCCAGGTCACAGAGGTGAGGGCACAGGGGCCTAGCAGACCACACTTCCCTGCCCTTCCCTTCACACCTTCGTCAATAGAATTTCACACCCGGGAAACTGCCAGGTCTCTGCCTGGCTTGAATAAAATGCCCCTCCCTTTACAGAAAGCTGAAATAAGTAATTACACACATGCTGACCAGCACTGGCTTTTATATAATTGGTGCATCTCCACCAGTCTGACATGCTGCCCTCTTTGATATTTCTGTTGAAAAGCCTTTGGTTGGAAAGCAAAGACTGATGGGGCAGCCTTCTAGAAAATGCCACGCACTCCACACTGGCAGAGAGTCCCTGGAAGATCCTCCAAGAAAGAAAACTGAAGGACGACTTGAGGATTGCCACAGCGATGCCATCAAAGGGGTGGCACCTTCCAGTGAAAGGTGAACCCATGGAAAAGTCCGGGTTCACAGACCTGTCTGCTACCCTCTGATAGGAGCAGCTATTTGGGCTGCTCTCCCTCAGAGCCATTTGCTGAAAAACACTCCCACTCAACCTAATGAGGCAGCCATTTATAAAGCAGCCTCTTCCGGCTTTTGGGGCCTGGTCATTGTTACTCAGCCCTAGGCCTTCCCTGGTGGTAAACATGGCACTGTTTTCCCAGACCAAACATGGACCGTCCCGCGAGGTAGCCAGACACACTGTCTGGTGTGCACAAACATTTCGACTTCTGACTGGACGGCTCAACCTGCCAGTGTCTTCCCCTTGCTTTACTTTACTAATGCGTGTGTATTTTTACCAGCCCCTCTGGGAAAACGGCCCTGCTTTATGGCAACTTGTCCCTGACAAGGAATTTCTCATCAAGATTGAAATCTCTGACCATCCCCAAAGTGCCCAACCCTTCTGAGTTTCAGAGCTCAGCGTTGAGCAGGTTCATCCTTGAAAAGAACTCTGCCTTTTTAGGAAACAGGATTGTAGTTTCTTGAGAGTGGTGATGAACAAAAGTCCACGCAGAGTCGCCAAAGGCAATTACGAACACTTGGTGTGTACCGAATTAATAGCGGAGTGAATTCTTACAAGAGTAATGTTTTACTTAGATCTTTTTTCTAATTTCTGGATTCTCTGTTTTCCAATTGAGTTCTCATTATCTTATTTTCTTCCTCACACCTCCTCCAGAAAATACTGATCTGAGATGATAAAATACATCTTCTATTTACTCACTCTCACTCTTTGCCAGGTTAAAGCTATTTTCACAACAGTTTTCTCTTTTTACCAGGCTCTTAAGCCTTACCTATTATATACTAAGTGTATTAATATTAAAAGTCATAACTAGGGCCTCAAAAGCAACCCACCCCTCTAATAAGTGTCTCAGGTATAGGGCTGAAGCAAGGTCAGTTCCCTGAAAAATATGAAGTTTCACTGCGTGAGAAATGGGAACTCAAATAATAAATCAGAAGAAAAGACTTTGATCCCATTATCATCTTTCATCTGAAAGACTGAAATTCACAGTCTTTCCACAAATCACTTCACTTGCTATTAAATGTCCTCTGAAAGACTCTAAATGTCTTCTAAATTGAAGTTAATTGTTAAGAAGGATACGCTCAGGTGATCTATCATTAGACTCAGTGAAAATATTTGGCAATGCAAGCCTCATTTCATCTGAGAATCTCAAGCCAATTAACAAGCGATCAGAGCTTATTCCCGTACTAGGAAGGGTAATCAGAAGCTCAGAGCATAAGATAAATACCGACTTCCCATTTCAGACAATTCAAATTGATTATTAAAAAAATTCCCCATCCCAAAACTAGCATATTGGAAAAAATAGCATAAGCTATTATTTGGTATGTAACAGCTATTTATCAATTCTGTTTCCAAAATCTCGTTTTATTCATAAGTTTGTGTACATAAGTGATGATTACAAAGAGCAAACATACTCCTAATTTTTTCCTGAGATTTTTTCTCCTTGGATCAAAATTAGAGTATCAGAAAGAATTCAGATAAGCCAGACACAGGACTGATACATTTATAAAATTCACTATATCTTCTTGCCTTTGTTGTGTAGTTTATCCTCAAGCCCCAAACCTGAAGACCCATCTCTATTTTCATTGACTATATTATAGTAGAAAAATTTCCCTGGCACTGTGTATTTTCAGTATAAATTTCTCTGTGTCTGCCTGGCATAAGCTGACTTTGCCCAGTTAAAAAGTTAATAATAATTGGGAGGGGTGGTAAGTGAATATCCTGTTGCTTTAACACGCATTCACCCTCAAGGTAGCTAATGGTGAGTTTGGCAAGTCACAAAGTCTTAGAAACTATCACATGTATAACTACACCTCTCCCTTGCACTCACCAAAACGGCCTTCACTGGTCCTGTTAGATGCCTGTGCTGAACTGCTCTGCAGTGAGACTTCCTGCCCAGTGCCAGCCCTCCACTCCAGCCTTCCTCTCCCTCTTCATCCTGATAGCAGCAATTTCAAGTTGTAAAGGATTAAACAGCTGTCCCCTTCCTTTACACATAAAACACACCTGGTTTCTAGGAACAGGCTTCAGAGTTGCATTTTTTGCCTGATGATGTCAGAAATGTTGAGGACTTCAGAGATTGTGTATGTCTATTCTCTGTCCCTTAACAATCCTATGTAAATTTTAAGATTTCTGGGACTTCCCTGGCAGTCCAGTGGTTAAGGCTCTGAGCTTCCACTGCAGGGGTCACAGGTTCGATCCCTGATCAGGGAACTAAGATCCCACATGCTGCGGGGCACGGCCCCCGAAAAAATTTTTTTTTAAGATTTCTCTTTTTCCTCTTCCATCTTATCCTTGCTTCTCTCACTTCCGGTCTCTCAAATAAGTTGAATTTTTCCCTTTCTCTGTTCTCAGTATGTCTCCATAAACATCTTGACGTTGTGAGCACACAGACACACACACACACACACACATCACAATGCTGTATAAGGGTTATGTGACTGTTCAATGTGTCACTAAAATTGCTGATATCGGTCTGTATTTGCGTCACCTTAAAGGAGGACCAATCAATTAACCCTTTTAAGTTCTACTTATAACGAGTTACGGCAGTCAAAAAAGTGATGCACAATCCTTTAAACAATACTAATGTGTTCTTGTGAAAGGATGCATTGACAGTTTTACAAGACTGGAGTCTAGTGAAAGCAGGTGTACACAGCCCCACAAAAATGGCACTGCACCATGAGGTGTGAACGGAGATGCGAAAGTCATTTCATATGTTTGGCATTTGCAGAAACTCTGAAAAGCGAGGCAAGAGTGAAAAGCAATCTGCTGCCAAGATACAAGCACAGCTATTAGCCTTCTCACTATTCGCATGGCCACACCTGAAACTGATACGGAGTGACGTCACCTAACAGTTTAATTAATGCTTTTCCACGCTGCATTACATACACATTGGCATGAGCCAGGCATAGGAAAAATACTTAGATGGAGTGGTACGTAAGTTGTAGTTTAATCAAAGATGGAAATGTTATTTTTTAAATAACATTTAAAATTTGTTGTTCCTCACAGGTGAAAAAAAAATTCAAGCACTGCAATTTCAATCGAAGGTGGAATGTAATCGTGGGATCCTAATGATAGAAGATTCTAACGGCAGCATTTGCAACTCAACTCTTAGAAGCAAATGAAATAATTCATACTTCTTTTCTGGGCCACACCCTCCTCTTTATTTTTTGTTTCCTGCTGTAGTTTAGACCAGCCTTTGTCCTTTCAAACATTAACTTGTGAGATAGACTAATGGCTCTCTCAATCACCCTTTACCATAAAGCACTTATAAACAAGGGCCATTAGAAAATCAGCAGAGAGGACAGGAATGAATTTACAGTTCTGTGAGGTGGTAGAGAAAGCCGTGATTTACATGTCAGACGTGAGCGGTGCTGGGGTCAGATGGCAGGTGAGGGGCTGGCTTCTGGGATGCCCGTGCCACACAAAGTCGAGTCACAAGAGAGTTGCAGATGCACCAACTATCCTGCAAAAACTCAGGAAGCAGCTCTCCAGACCAAAGAGCACCCCCAGAGACAACCTTCAAGCCTTTAACCGGGGTCTCCACCAGGGGTGGTGTTGCCTGACACCTGCAGAACCTCGATGGGCCACCACTCCATCTCGGGGCCAGGAATTCCCAGCTTCCTGGTCCTCAGCTCCAATGGCTGGTTTTACACCTGCTGCGGGGAAAGCCTCAAACATCTTAGCCACATTTGGAAGTAGTTCATTAAAGAGGTTCTAAATGCCTATTTTTTAAAATATTTTTAGAACACTCAGGAGTTTTATAGCACAGGAGAGGCCTATAAATGTAAAGTACTTTGCTAACAGTATATGGAAGGAAATTTTCAAATTAATTTTTAGTGCAAATTGTTGCTTCTGAGGGTTTTTTAATTTTTATAGTGTTAGAGGTTACACTCATTATTTTATTAAAAGACTCAATTATATTTAACATTTATGGAGCACCTTTCCTTTGCAAGCCGCTTGGCAGAGGATTCAAGGATGAATGAGAAGTGGACCTGTACAGGAAGCACACAGTGTGATGAGACACACACAGCTACCCACGTACACTGTCAAGGTACATACGAGGCAGTGATGCCCTTCAGGGGAGGAACCATGCATTCCCTGGCACAGTGGGAGTGCAGGGTTTGTGCTGTAAAGGCCATCTGGCAAGGTTTCAAAGAAGAGGTGGCGAGAGTTCTAGGCCTTAAAGGATGATTCAAAGTTCTCCAGAAAGGGCTCAGACGGAGAAGTATTCCTGCTCCATGCTAGAGATACAGCTCATGCAAAGGCCCAGAGACTGGAAAGCACAGATGCCCTTGCAGACCAGAAAGTTGGCTGTTGGGCCCTGAGTGGAGAGATGCACAGCTACCACTGTTGGTCATTGCACTTTGATGAACATCTTACCAGGAGACAAAGCTTGGCTTATCAGCACACATCTCAAGGGTTATGCAGTAGCAGACTGGATTACCATGGTGTTTTATTGGCCAAAGAACTCAAAGCATTTAATCCATAAAGAACACCATCCCCTCCCCCTCATTCTCTAGCTCCTGCTTGGAACTTTTTGTTTTTTCTGGAAGTTTCTCTAGGTGATTGGAGGAGGAGGAAAAGAAGGGGGCAAAAATTCCTTTGCAAAAAAATGTGGTATATTGAAAATGTTAACAGGTAACAAATATATGCTGTTTGCATTTTAAAAATGTGTATATATTAAGATTTATATGTGTGCTAGAATCATCATGCCGTGTAGGCAGCATGGTTTTGTAATGGCACATAAGTTCAAAGTTTTATAATGGGCTTTGTTCAAGCCTCCATATACCTCTGTTTCAGTATACATACACATTTGGAGAAAATCTCACAAGATTAAATTTAAGGCCCTGTATGAATGTAAAGCCGTGAATGCACCTCAGCTCCGTGCCTCCACTTCCACCCAGTTCTTTGTAAATGCTACTCAATGAACACTGAATAGGAAACTAATGACTGACAGCTCTCTCCCCAGCCAAGGGACTCTACTGTTGGAGCAGGTGTATCTTAGTCGAATATTTTTTGTTGTTTTTTGGTTTTTGTAAACATCTTTATTGGAGTATAGTTGCTTTACAGTGGTGTGTTAGTTTCTGCTGTATAACAAAATGAATCAGCCATACATAAACATACATCCCTATATCTCCTCCCTCTTGCGTCTCCCTCCCACCCTCCCTATCCCACCCCTCTAGGTGGTCACAAAGCACCGAGCTGATCTCCCTGTGCTATGCGGCTGCTTCCCACTAGCTGTTTTACATTTGGTAGTGTATACATGTCCATGCCACTCTCTCGCTTCGTCTCAGCTTCCCCTTCCCCTTCCCCGTGTCCTCAAGTCCATTCTTTATACATCTGCGTCTTTATTCCTGTCCTGCCCCTGCGTTCTTCAGAACCGTTTTTTTTTTTAGATTCCATATATATGTGTTAGCATACGGTATTTCTTTTTCTCTTTCTGACTTACTTCACTCTGCATGACAGACTCTAGGTCCATCCACCTCACTACAAATAACTCAGTTTCGTTTCTTTTTATGGCTGAGTAATATTCCATTGTATTTATGTGCCACATCTTCTTTATCCATTCATCTGTCGATGGGCACTTAGGTTATTTCCATGTCCTGGCTATTGTAAATAGAGCTGCAATGAACATTGTGATGACCATATGCATTTATTTGTCAAAACTCATAGAATTGGACACTACCAAAAAATATTATATGTTTTTAAATGAATAAAAACATTAAAAATTGTAAAATAACAATACATATTTTTGTGGACATATAGAAAATTCTTAAAATATGGAAAAAATAAAACTCAGAATCTCAGATTTATTTCTTTTTCAGTGTTTTCTTTTACAGAAATAAACTTTCTCTCTCAAACTGGAGCAAAGCTATATATAGTTTTGTGTCCTTGTTTCCTTTTTTTTTTTTAACATCTTTATTGGAGTATAATTGCTTTACAATGGTGTGTTAGTTTCTGCTTTACAACAAAATGGATCAGTTATATATATACATATGTTCCCATATCTCTTCCCTCTTGCGTCTCCCTCCCTCCCACCCTCCCTATCCCACTCCTCCCGGCGGTCACAAATATGTTTTTAAGGATAAGACTGGAAGGCCATGTGCGTACAAGAAGGTGCATGTAGGCAGCACCTTTGTGGAAAGCCCATCTCCCCTCCTAGGCCTCTTTTGCTAAGATTCTGAGCACATTGCCTCTGAAACTACTGAATGGCTGAGGACAAGCAAAGACCTTTGCTGTCAGTCACTCCACTTCCACCACTGCCACTAAGGCCCATTTCTTGGGCTTTGCTCCCTCTTCAGTTCACTGCCCGGAGTGGAGTTAACGGGGACACGCTTCAGCACCTCAGCCACTGGCGGGTGGTCTGTGTAGCACAGGCTGCCTGGCCATCCATCAAAGCAGGGCCTCCCAAGAGCGGCAGAATGCCAGCTTCCCACCGCCAGCGCACCTCGACTAGCCCTTCTCGGAGCCCTGCCAAGGGAGGGTCCCTGCCCGCTCTTCCACGGGCCATCCAGACAGGTCCCAACACGACTGGCAGATGGAGTGACAGAGGCTTGTGACACTCTCCACACAGTGAAGAAGGAAACCTGCCTCCTTTCCACAGCAGGGAAAATACATGGCAACTTTCTGCCATGACCCCCGAGCCGTTTCCAAGTCATCAGCAACGACCGTGTCCCTAAGGGTGAGGGACAGCCAAACGCTGGGACAATACGATCTCCGCTCAAAACACAAAACACCTTGCGTACGGCACAGGTGTGGGGAATTCTGGAGAAACAACAGGCTCGGGGGTCTGCTGGGACTCTGGAGCAGCTACCCTAGAAAGTCACCTGGGTTTGTCACGTGACCCACGGGGACGATGCAGTTTGAAGCATTTTTCTCTTAATTCCCACAAGGTATGGGGAAGGAAAACCTACTCTTCTGAAAATTCCACCCCAAAATTCATCTGTACGCTGCAGAGGGCTCTCAGGCTCGGACTCAAGGTCCCGGCTTCACAACCCAGCCTTGCCCCTTAAAGATCTTAAAGTGCTTTCCAGTACCTCCTTCACAGTCACCTGTATGTCACCTGGACCAGAGTCACTGGTCCAATGGTTTTCTTCAAGCACTAGCTCCTGTCCCTTAAATTCATTTTAAAAGAACAATTTCCAGTGGAAAACCAGTATCATCTGCTGTGATACAGGAAATGGTATCAAGAATGAAAACTGAACAATGTTATTAAATTCTAGCTAAATTTTGTCACCCAACTAAGCCTCTGTCTCTATGCTGAATAGAGAAATTAGCACGTGTTCATCTGCATTTGTTCTTGCAGTTGTTAGAAGGATTAAAAGAGAGCTTGAAAGGAAATGACTCTCATGTCTTGGTTCAAGGCTGTGGAGTCCTGAGACTGTGAACCCCCGAAATCACCCCATTCTCCGTTCTGGCCTACACCCCACACTCCAGGAACCACCACGCGAAGGATAGGGAAGCACAAGGGTGGGCTTGTCTCTTGTAGCTTTGTTTGCCTCTTTCCC
This sequence comes from Monodon monoceros, assembly GCF_005190385.1. Taxonomy (NCBI): domain Eukaryota; kingdom Metazoa; phylum Chordata; class Mammalia; order Artiodactyla; family Monodontidae; genus Monodon; species Monodon monoceros. The sequence continues at coordinate 96,195,759 of NW_021703767.1, read as the reverse complement.
ATCTCAGGGAGCATGACTGGCACGTTGGCTCTTTCTTTACCACATACTTAGCACAAATTCCACAAGTTGCTTGAGTTTAGGGACCCTGTCTGCACCAGCACCGGGCTTGCGAGGGGAGTGCTCAGCTTGTACAAGAGCTTGTAAATGCTGGTGGCTCTCACCTTTTCTCACTTACTCCTTCCCTTTCACTTCCCTAGCAGTATTCCAGTGAGGCAGTATTCAGAATAAAGCTACACAGAAACCCGTTAGAGACGGCATGATATTCGTTCACTTAGTTCAATGACACAATCCTCCACGCAAAATATTCCGTTCTCTCACCAGCCAGCTAGCATCCACGGATCAGGCAATACTTCTGAGAACAAATTACATGTATAGCTCCATTTCACAGATGGACTCGCTCAAAGTCCAAAGGGGTAACAGAAGTCAGCCAAGATCACATACAAGGGGTGTTGGATTTAGAACTCCAGACCTCCAAGCTTAAAACTTTTGAATCACACAGTAGGGTTGGCCAAAGTCACAGCTCTCATGTGCAAACACACCAGAAAAGCTGTTCTGTCTGCCCATATCACAGTTAAATATTGTGTCCCTCAAACGCTTTGTGAAATTCACAGCAACCTATCTCAGTTAGCTCATCCCAAAGCTCTTTATTTTTGTTTGGTTTTCTGAGGCCCTATCTGAATAACGGTTGTAAATCAAAAGTAAAAAGCTCATGTGTATTTTCTGAACATTTTGTAGGATGCTTGCCTGTCCGATGTTCTGTGTTTCTTGGCCCTGGAATCTCGAACACTAGGTTCATTGTACTACACAATGGTGTTGACAAATGCTATGCACTAAAGGAGAAAAGCCGTGGACCTATAATTTGCTTTCTATCCCGTGTAGCTTCCTAATCAATCTTTTCCTGTGATGACCTGAGGATGGAGGATACATTTAAAGCAACACAGAATTCTGTGAACGTTACCCATCCTCCAGAGGCATTTATTTTAAATCACAAAACAGGAAGTTCCAAGCCATTGAAACTCACCAGTATATTTGCTTGAAAATCTCCTGGAACAACAAAACAGTACATGCCTATACAGGCGAGCAGACTATTATAAAAGCAGATGTTTTGCTCACTTCCACCTCGGAGAAACACATTGTCAATTTAGTTAACATCCTCTGGTCGTTTGAATAGGCTTCTCAGGAAGTCAGCAATGATATAACTCAAGTACAATATGATCCTTATGTTCCCATTTATCTCATACTTGTACATCTGAGCAGAAGACAGATGTGAGTGTGTGTGTTAAATGAATTAGAAAGAAGAAAAATGCTGGTAGTTGGGTTACTCACCACTCTCACTCACACGTCAACCCCAGCAGTGGGATTCAAGGAACAAAAAAAGGTGCTTGAAGGGCGGGGGCATCGTCATACGTGGATTACATTTCTGCCGAGGGCTCAGCACTGCCTGTTCCCAACAGCAAGCACAGAATAAATCACCCACACACTCACCCTGTGGAAATCAACCCCTGGGAATATGGTCTCCAAAGCACCCCAACCGCCAGTGTCGGGGGCCTTCTTCTGCCTTTTCCAGTGATCTGGTCTCACCGTGTCTGGGGCCAAGTGCCCATGTCTCAGGTCAGCAGACTCAGGAAGAGAGGTTAAGATTGGAGTCAAAATGGAGGGGCAAAAGGAAAATGAAGAAACAGTAAGACAAGGGGCGGAAACGAGGTGACAACAGTCAGAGAGGAAACAAGGTAAGATGGAAAAGGAAAAGAGGCAGGTAAACAGTTGTGACCCTGGGCAAATAGGGGTTGAGAAAAGATGTGGCCACGTGTCCACACAACAGTCCTGCTGCTGGTCGGAGAACCCTTCCACAGAATGGGATCACTTAGCACGTGCGCATAGCACCGGCAGCCACAAGGACGGGGACAGCAGGTGTAGGAACACGGGGACACGCTTTCAGCGCTCCTGTAGAAGAGGAGCAGTTACTGCCTGAATGAACTTAGGTCCCCCCAAAACAAACAGGCTTCAGTCATTAAGCTACGTATTCCCAAGTCTCCACTACACTCACACATACACACACACCTTTGCCGGCAACGATATAAGTTTATTAGTCAGTGATAATAGGACAGGTTTTACCCCTTATTTACAGAGATTTTGAGGTCATGCTCCAGTATGTTTTTTTAAGCTAATATATTCATATAAGAGCATAGCAAATAAGTTTATCCAAGTCATTATTAAGCCCACACCCCCTGTTTTACTAACCTAGACTTTTGTTCAAATAGCTAAACTCTCCAACTTGATGATGTTAACCAAGCCACACTGGTAAGGGTAAAGGAGGGCAAACAGTGCAGGGTAGAAGGGTCCTGCTTCCAGGCAACCTTCTTCTCCCTCCAAGACACCAGCGCCACCCAAGTAGCACCAGACCTGCAAGGCAGCCCGACATCAGAGGGATTTGAACAAAGGGCCAAAGGGTCTCTTTTTTAAACGTCTGCTTGGGGCCTTGCAAACCCAGAATTTAACCTTATGCTACTGGGGTAATGTTCATTTGGGAGTACTTAAGATTAAATTACCCTTAAATCACTTCTCTGTGCAAGATACACCCAACTCTTGGCAGTGAACCAGTCAGAATGCACCGCCCAGGACCCACTGTTCGAACCTGAAACTTGAAAGGCCAAAAAATCCAAAAAACAAACACCGCTTCTTAATCACTTTTTTAACTCATCTGCTTCCTCTATCTCCAGCACATTGTTTTCCTGTTGGGTAGCTCCAAGTAGAAGTCAGAAGTGACGTGCTAGTCCAGGATGGGCTGAATGGAGGACCGCAGTGTTCTCAGGGCTGCAGCAGGTGCTAAGAAGGACACAGATCAGCCCACGTGGGCTCACAGGAAATTGCCCCAGGAGTGGGTAAGAGCATCACATCTGGGCCAGGCTGCAGCCCTGCCATTTATGAATGGCGTAACTTTGGCAAAATTATTTAACCACTGTGCCTGTTTCCTCATCTATAAAATGAGGGTAATGGCAATGCCTAGCTCATAGGGCTATTGTGAGAATTGAGTGAGTTAATATACATAAGAGCTTAGAACAGTGCCTATTAGCTTAGATTATTATTTTCACTATTATTAGTTGTTACCATAACTATTCTTAGTTTATAAACCATGGATTGCTCCCTCTTGGCTACAAAAGTAAACACACCCCATGATGTGATTTTCAAGGTTTCAACCATCTGCCTTCAACCTACTTTTACAGCCTCATCTTCCACTACTACCTGCCATGCGCCATGTATTTAAAACCAAAGAGATGCTTTATCATTGCCTGGACGTAGCTCACAATTCCTTGACTCAGCTCACGCAATTTTCTCTGCATCACCCCCCTCCACGTTTCTTTTTTTATTAAAGTATAGTTGATGTATAATATTATATAAATTACAGGTGTACAATATAGTGATTCACAATTTTTAAAGGTTATGCTCCATTTATAGTTATTATAAAATAGTTGCTATAGTCCCCGTGTTGTATAATATATCCTTGTAGCTTGGATCCCTCTTTCAAGACCATTCTCAAATACTACACATCCTTTTAGCTCGAATGGCCAAACATTCATTGAATACATAAAACTCAATATCTCTAGTTAGTTCTATAGTTTCTCAGATGACATGGCCACCAAGTCCTTTATAATCTATTTCGCCCTCTTTTTCACGTACTTCAGTTGTCAATGTCCTTCTTCAAAAGTAGCGACCAACACTGTGTGCAGTGCTATGGATATGCTCTGACTAATCCAGGGTATAAAGGGGCAGACCATTTTCATAATTAATTTATTCCTTTATTGCACCCTAACATAATGCCAGCTTCTCAGAAGCCGCATGACATTCCCTAACTGATACATAGCTTCTGTTCAACTAGATATTCTTCACTTGAATCTTCTGTCAAGCCTTCCCATAATTATGCCATTGATTTTTTTTCAAACCTAAATCAACAATTTTACATTTGTGTCTACTGAGTGGCACCTTGCAGGCCACAGGGCAGACTTCCAATCTGACAAAATAATTTGGAACACACTATGTTTATCTTTTGCATTGGCTATATCTCCCAGTGAAGTCATCTGAAAAGCATTCTCTCTGCGTCATGGACGCCAATGTGAAATAATATAGGAACAAGGACAGATTATTGCAGCCATCAACTAAAGAGTCTCCTCAGCTTGACAGATCTACAGACCTTGAGATATGGTTATTTTATCAGCTGTCTAACTCACCCAGCCCACGTTCATGACCTTATTCACAAAGACATAATGACGCTTTATAAAATGCTTTTTTGAAAGCAAGGTTTTCAATGTCTGTACCATTCTCCTAGCAAGAATCTTTTTTTTTTTTTTAGAGTTAGTGGTTATTTTGCTGTGACAAACATATGTGACTCCCAGCAATTACTACGCTTTTCAAATGCTCCAGAACAATGCCTGGACACATTTTTCATGGAATATAAAAAAGAAATAGGAAACCAATAGGAAAGGCTCACAATTCAGTGATAGAAGAAGCCCAGAAACCCCAACCAGAATAGGATATTTATTCTACGGAGTCTAAGTGTCAGATGAATTTTTGAATACAATGCAGCCACCCCTTAGCAGTTTATAACTGCCAAGCGGGACAGTACGCCTCCTAGAAACTTTACACTTTCAAAGATTCTTAATCCCACCCCTGGTTGTCCTCCCAGATTGCATCGGATGAGCCTTGCAGCAGTCTTGGAGGACTCAAGATCTCCTGTGCTCAGTCTCTTGATATTTTAGAGACTTTTCAGTCACAATTCCAGATTCCTCCCTTGAGTCTTCTTTCCACGGAGAAAGGCATCTTCCCATTCCCACCTTGATCTGTAGCAAACATGGACAACCTCTGAATAGAGTGAACAGTCTTGGATGACCAGACCTAGCCTGACACTCCAAACTGCGATCTGTTCATTTCTTAATAGACTTTGGTAAATAGTGTCCCAAAATGCTCCCCCATGAGCTATGAGCCCTGATATTCATGCCTTTGTATAGTTCCCTCCCCTTAAATCTGGGCTAGTCCTGTGACTTGTATTAGCCAGAAGCAAACAGCAGAAGGCATGGCTTCAATGCGAGGTCATAAAAAGCCCTACATCTTGGGATGCTCCTCCGGCAATCCAGTCACTGTGCTGGGAGAAGGCACTTGCCAAATGCAAACACTCCAGTCAAGAACCACAGCTGAAAGTGAAATAAGTCAGACAGAGAAAGACAAATACTGTATGATATCACTTATATGTGGAATCTAAAAAATGCAACAAACTAGTGAGTATAGCAAAAAAGAAACAGACTCACAGATGTGGAGAAGAAACTAGTGGCTACCAGTAGGGAGAGGGAAGAAGAGGGGCATTATAGGGGTAGGAGGAAAAAATGGGTTATTCTGGGATTATATGAAATTACCTGTATGAAATGTTGAAAACTGTAGAGCACTATAGAATTTAAAGAATCTTTCATTCAAAAGACATGAGGAGAGCCACAGCTGAGCTCTGACAGCCGGGAGCCATGGCCATTTGATTGAACCATCTTGAATGTCCAGTTCAATATCTTCTAATGACTGCAGCCCCAGCCAACATCTGACTGCAACCACATGAGACTCCAAGTAAGAGCTACCTAACTGAACTCCATCAATACCCAGAACTGCAAGAAATAATAATAAACTTGTTTTAAGCCACTAACTTGGGGGCTGGTTTGTTACACAGCAATAAAATCAGACACAACATGGAGTCTGCGGATGCCAGAATCTACCCTATTCAAGGCCTGGAAACGCCAAAGATGACCCTGGGGTCCCAACAATTTACAACCAAGTTGCCTTGAGCCTCAGACATTAGAGGGCTATGACTGACTCCAAACTCTGAAATAAAGATCAACCAGAAGAAATGAACTCTAGGGCACTGTGTCTTAGAGACTGTTGGAGAATATCGCACAATAGCAAAATCTTACTTAATTTCAAATATACTCAACTGGAATTTCAATAAATCACAAATTTATTACGTATGCTCTTTAAATTTTAAAAGTTTGAAGTAATTTCTTTTTCTAACTTTTAGGATCTCAATTGAATTGGAGAAGCTACTCTTCAAACTAAAAAAAATCAACAGCTGTTTACAACCATGGCTTCATAAAATATTTCAAATGTCATTCATTTGAAATTATTCCATACAGAGTGTAAGTAAGGTAATAGGTATGCAATTGGGGTCAAAGGACACATAGCCTTTAGCACATGCATAACCCATGGCACATGCAATCCAGTATGAAAGACAGACTCTAAACAAGGAGCAAATGATTACAACTTCCACATGGAGTACAGTAATAAAGAAGTGATGGCAGGGTAGAGGAAATTCTCATCAAAGAAGATCTCTGGAGAAGAAATATTTAATCTGACACCTGAAGGATAAGCAAAAAAACTATCCTGAAGGATAGTTAAAACCCTCATGTAATAGAAAATTATAGTGAACTGTATTTCTTTCCGTGGCTGCCTATGCTGTCAGAGCACTTAAAAGTCTTCTATGGGCATCTGGACTCATTTCTGGAATGTCTTAAAGCCTCCTCCCACTTAACTACTCATCATCTCTCTCTCTTCCGCTTTGTCTTCTTCCTTAAGACTCCCCAAATGCCGACTTAATAGTTTAGTTCTCACTCTACATAAAGCCTCTTTCTGTGACCCTCCTGCACACATTCTCCTCACTTCAGCCCCAGCAGGCCTTCTGCACATAACAGGCAGTGTCTATCCCCTGCAGTCATGTACCATGACCCCAAGGAAGAGAACCCTGGCTCGAACACCACCTGAGCCTTGGTCCTCACCTGTTCCTCAAGAGAGAGGAACCTGACTTCTTACAAGAATTCATTTATTTACTGGTTTAAAATATCCTCTGAAGTTATTTTTAAGTAACAGATGAACTTTTGAGCACATCGGTTAGTTCAATAGGCAATGGAGGGCTCACACATCTGCTTCAGCACAAATCAATGCCTCAGTGACATCAAGACCAGGTCCCCTGGTGTGGTTGACATGGTTAGTAGCCTCCCAACACTCTCTCCATTCCTCTCCCTTTGCTCTGCATGGGTGGGATTAACATCTGTGGCAGAGGCAGCTGGCTGACCATCAAAGGCTCATGCTCCCTTCCACAGTGTGGAGTGCATGCTGGGAAGCAGATGCCCAGCCAAGGACCACACTGCACACCTCTCTTGACCTAAGAGGGGCTGTGTGACTACTTCTCACCAATGGGATGTGAGCAGAAGTGATGTGTGTCACTTCCGGGCTAAAGCAGTTAAGAAGCAGTAACTTTGGGAGCTCTGGGTTGAAGAGGAACCAACTCTAAGATACTGAGATCCCTGAATAACCTCTTGGAGGTGAACCAATCATTAGGATTAGGAACATTTATACTAGTCTATAACATGACTGAGAAATAAATGTTTGCTTTATGAAGTCAGAGAGAATTTGGAATTTATCTGCTCTAGCAGCTGGCTTTCCTATATTAATATAACATCCTTCCAAGCTCCAGGGATGGGTTCTGATTTGGTTCAGAGATGGGCATGTATCCAAGGTCTGAGTCAATCAGTGCATGGTGTTCCTCCAGCCACAGAAGTCTCCTCAGAGGCTGACATAGTGCCTAAGTCAGTCCAATGAAAGGAAAGGTTATGAATTTTTTCAAAGTTTTAGAGAAAAGAAGCCTTCTCTCGCCTCCTGAATATGAATAGGAAAGCATGTAGTAGAGCATTCTGCATCAGTCTACGGGTAAAGCCAACATACAGAGGCAAGAAGAACAAACTGGTAATGGAGCCAGCTAGCTAACCAAACTATGCGAGAAGCACAATCTACATATAGGTTGTAAAGTTTCATAAGCTAATAAATTTCCCTCATTTTTTTAAGCCACTTTAAGTTTGTTTTTCTTTATTAACAACTAGTATCTTTTAGGCATAGCTGATTACATGCAAAACTCCCACAGTCAATATAAGAAAACGAAATAAATGAAAACCAATTACATCATTAAATATAATTCAGAATTCACCGAATACATAAAGGATATGTACATATAGTACATGTGGGATATGTAATCGGTACATCAGTGAAACATTAGTCACAATTCACAAATATTTATACCTATATCAGTCAGAATAGGCTGGGTTTAGCTGCTCTAACAAATAACTCCCCAAATCTCAGTGATTTATAACAAAAGTTTATTTCTTGCTAATATTATGCCATGTGCCTTATTCTGGGTCAACTATGACTCAGCTCCATCTTTCCTCTAGGCCCTAACCTGCTAAAATAGCCCCTATCTAGAACATTTCTGCTCTAGTGACAGAGAGAAAAGGTAAATCACGGTGAGCCACAATGCTGAATCTTAAAAACTTCTGTCTGTTCACATGTATCAGTCAGAGCAAACCTAAGGTCACAGGGTGGGGAAGTATAATTCTCCCCCAGAAAGAGGCAGTGAATATTTACTTTGAACAATATTCAAATATTTTATTTGAACAATAAAAGTCTGCCACAGTACCTAAAGCTGATAAACCATATATTACCTGTTAAAGGAATAAAGACCCTAAAGAATAATCGGAACGCAACCTTAACATTCATTGGCCCACAGATCAGAATCTGCCAATAAGTTCATCCACGATTGAAAGAAACCAGGCCATCAATAAATAATTATTGAAAAGTCCTTTCCAGAGGCTTCCCTGGTGGCACAGTGGTTGAGAGTCCGCCTGCCGATGCAGGGGACATGGGTTCGTGCCCCGGTCCGGGAGGATCCCACATGCCGCGGAGCAGCTGGGCCCAGGAGCCATGGCCGCTGAACCTGCGCGTCCGGAGCCTGTGCTCCGCAACAGGAGAGGCCACAACAGTGAGAGGCCCGCATACCGCAAAAAAAAAAAAAAATAAAAGCAAAAGAAAAGTCCTTTCCAAAACATTGTCTTTTACTATTCTAAAATTTTGATGGTTACTACTGAGATGCCAGTCAGTAGAGGGCAAAACCAAAAAAAAAAATCAATACCTTAATAGAATTTGAGGAGAAACCTATCTACAGGAGAATGTCCATCTCTCCACACTATTCTGATATTTGATTTTACTTTTGGGGCCACTCATCTATAAAGATAGGTGGTGATAGTAGCAGCTTTACAGAGGACATAGGACTGAAGAGGAGGATTTTACTGAGAATTTCAGAGTGCCAGGCGTAATACAGATACAATCTCACAAGACAGCACAACACCTCTATGAGATAGGTGGTCTCACCTCTGTCCTACAGAAGTGAAGTTGATGTCCAAGGCTGCAGAGCTACTATAAAACCCCAAACCCTACACCTCCCTTAAGCCAAGGTTTGCTAAAGCAGAGACAAGATCTGACCTCACCCAAATCGTGAAGAGGTGATTCCAAGCTTACATCATTCTCCCTGGCCCAATGAAAGCCCTCACTTGGAAGAGATCAGCCATCCGTGGGACAGAAAGATCAACATTCTCCTACAGACCCCAGGAAGCTTTTGACCAACCACCTGAAGCCCTGGCAGTGACATTCCAGGCTCCACGGGCAGGAAGAATCTGCACTGGGTGAGCAGAAGTCTTCCCACGTAGGCGCCTTGCCCCCTGTGATGCTAAAGGCCGCCCTGAGATGGGAGTTAAGGAAGATGGGAGAGGGGAAGAAAATGGGAGGAAATCTATTCACTGATCGAGAAAGACTCATTTGGTGAAGACCTCAGACCAAAGCAAGACTGAGGAGTCAGGAGGCCAGTTGCTGAGGTCTAAGGGGGTGAGCTGGAGTCACAGCAGTGACAAGAAACAGGAAAGCACTTACAGTTATCTCAGGGCACGGCAGGCTGAAAGAAAATTAGTCAGTGTACCGACTGCCCTCTATTTGCATGGGGCACAGATCTGGGTGAGTCAGCACTTCTGTGTGACTTTAACCCCATGAAGCCAACTGCTTACTGATAAGGTTGTACCTTCTGTGCTCCTGAGCAGTGGGGAGACTTGGCCCTGTTCACCAAAGGTTTCACTGCACGTCTGTGGGCAGCCTTTCATTTCCCCTGCAAGTTATTTTATGATATATCTGTAATCTGCAGTTATGGGGTATTATCACAAGTGTTTGATTCAGAAGAGCTAGAGGACCATGTTGGCTAATTCAATACCAACGTGTACACTATTTTTCAGCTAACAAAGTACTTTCCAGTATATTAACTCATTAGAAACTCCTGCCAATTCTGCAAAATAATTATTCTCACTCCCACTTTACCAGTAAGAAAGCTGAGGTTGGGGGCTATTAACAATTTGTCCAAAGTGTCATAGCAAGTGGCAGAGGCAGAATTTGAATTTAGATCTTCTGACAAAGTGACATGGCCCTCAGGAAAGAAATTCAGAAATAAGAGAGGACAGGGTTTCCCTGGTGGCGCAGTGGTTGAGAGTCTGCCTGCCGATGCAGGGGACATGGGTTCGTGCCCCGGTCCGGGAAGATCCCACATGCTGCGGAGCGGCTGCGCCCGTGAGCCATGGCCGCTGAGCCTGCGCGTCCGGAGCCCGTGCTCCGCAATGGGAGAGGCCACAACAGTGAGAGGCCCGCGTACCGCAAAAAACAAACAAAAAAAAGAAATAAGAGAGGACAATTGTGGGAATGCATTGGAATGGAGAAGAAGGTCCATATGACAGCTGTAAAACTATTTCAAAGAGAAATGAAGATAAATTAGAATTAAGCTGTCTTTTAATTATACATTTACCAGTGATCCGTCACTGGGAAACAACTAATACATAGAGTATCAATTTCCAGTAAATATAAATGGCAAATAAGGCATTTAATGAATTGCAAATGACAGTGTTTCTAAAAGTAGTTATCACTCACGAGTAAAGGCCTTCCTATTTATTAGTCATATATTTCATTTCAGAAAAGAATCTAACAGAATGGCTTAAAGAGGGTCCAAGGATGGTGCAGATGGTGACTGGGAAAGTAGGCATGAAAAATAAAACTTCTGCTTTATCCATTTCAAACGTGAAGGGAAGACAAGGGAGAAGGAAAATATTCGCAAATGGGGTTTAAAAATCGCCGGGTAACTGATGAAATGTTAAGAAAATTGCAAATTCATCAACTAAAAGGTATGTTCTTGGGCCAACTAAGAACAAAGAAAGTGAAAAGGAAAGACTCTTGGCTAGAAGTAAAGAGCAGCTCAGAGAAGACAAAGAGAAAAGGACAGAGGGCTGGAAGAGTCTCCATGGTTATGGAGAGGCCTCCAACATTGCCAAATTTCCCCAGAGAGGAAGCCCATCAATTCACATGGTCTCAGGTATTTTCCCTGACCAGAGTTTTATTCAAAACAAAGGTCAAAAGAAAAAGTACTCTCGCACTCCCTTCCCCTACCTCATCCAAAAAAGCATTACGTGCCTTTGGTCAACGGACTGATTTTAGTATCATTATAAAGTCTTAATAGTTTGTTCTGGATGTGCTGGTAACCCACCATTCAAAGGATTCAGGGCAGAGTGAAGTTATCAGGGGCCATAAACTCAATAGCATCTCTCGAGCTATTACAGAAGGCATGGTGCAGGAAAGAAATAACTGTCATTGTAAAACTGGATAAAAGAATCAGAGCTGTAAGGAAGGGTAAGAAATGTCTACAAATGGTTACCGTAATTGGCCAATCAAATTTTGCCTTTCTTCTAATTTTTAAATTACCCAATTATTTTACCCACTTATATACCAGGGTGGAAATGTCTGCAACCGACTCTGAAGCAAACCAAATTGCCTTTTTTTTCTAAAGAGATTGAAGGATTCAACTTCTCATTCAAATAACGTTGCATATTTATGAGGCCAGAGTCTAATTAAATTACATCAGTCATCAATCTGCTTTTGTTAAACCTCCTTCGCACAGAACTGTTTATAGAGACGTGTGAATCCCCAAATATGAATGTTCAAGTCTTGAGCTCTTAGCACTGCGTTTTCTAAACAGATCCTCTTAGAAGCACGTCTGGTTTGCTCCGCCTTGCACATCCTCTCTCTCTCCCACACACCTATGTTTTTCTTCCACAGCCTTGCTTCTGCCATCCAGTCTCCCACCTCACAACTTCTATAATCCGAACGGCAAAAAAGTGTGAATGAGCAAAAACCAATTTTGTTATTACTACCATTTCCTTCTGCTTACTCTCAAAACAGAAGCTGCATAAGGGAGAAATCAGTCACATATAAAATTATTAAAAGAATCTTTCATACAAAATCATTCCCCAAAGGGAAGCTTTCTAAACATTAACTGAGGGCCCCGTGACAGCTCTGTCCTGGCCTTGGGCCTTCTTCTCCTGGGGGATCTTCTATTTTATCTCAACCATATTTAAGGAGATCTATAGCAGAAACAATATTTACCAGTGAGAATGAAATGAGTGGTTTCTGCATAGTGAAAAGGATGGCCCTCTACTAAAGATATTCCACTCCCAGAAAATAAGTTACAAAACTTCCCCTGATAGCAAAGGGTATGTGCCTTCTGGTAGCTAAGAAATCGCTTCCCTGTTCCACGCCTCGTCTTCCTTATTTCAAGCCTCAGCTGCAGAATAGAATCATTCTATTTTCTCTCGTTGACCATACATTTTGCTGCAAAACCCCTCTTGCACTGCAGCTTATAATGCTCTTAAAATACACAGATTATCTCAAATATGTGTGATTCTATAGCCCCACTCCTGAGGCTAGAAAATTATACTCTCGGTTCCTAGCATTTTATATTTTATATTCATCTTACACTGGCATTATAATCAAAATAAACATTCAAAAGCTCTTATGAAAACATGGCTTTATTCTCTTTTTTTAAATGTCTGAACCACCTTATCCCTTTACACCTGGTTCGAAGAAAATTCTAAAAATTGGAAAATGCAAGTGATCATTTTGAAAGAAAAAACAAAGGGGCAATTAGAGTAATCGTTGTTGAAATAAGCAGCCGAATCCAGATGAAATTCCTCAGAGGATTTGGGCATCATGGTTAATAATTTTGAAACGTACAACTTAAACTAAAACTGAAGGAGGGGCCCTCAAGTGTCCAAAGATCCACACAAGAACACATTTTATGGGCTTCCCTGGTGGCGCAGTGGTTGGGGGTCTGCCTGCCGATGCGGGGGATGCGGGTTCGTGCCCTGGTCCTGGAGGATCCCGCGTGCCGCGGAGAGGCTGGGCCCGTGAGCCGTAGCTGCTGGGCCTGCACGTCCAGAGCCTGTGCTCCGCGGCAGGAGAGGCCACGGCAGTGAGAGGCCCACGTACCACAAAAAAAAAAAAAAAAAAAAAGAACACATTTTATAAGTACACACTCATGCCTTGTTGCCGGCTCAATCCTGTCTTTCAGTAAAGCCATTCTCCTTCACCACAAGTGCACACAAACATCTATGTTTCTTCACATGGTCTGTTTTGGTGTCCATCCCACTGAGCTCAACGAAACCTCCAGAACCACTGGGCACCTTGAGCCAATGTGCACTCAGGTGCAACTGAACATACCTGGACCATCCAACAACATCCAATACGTTTATTTAATGCATCTTCCTGTATAAGGAAGTGAGTGACTGATAGCATTTATTAAAACCAGCCAAGCATAAGGGTCACTGGCATTCAACATCCAAACTTTCTAAAATATAGGGCAATTCCAGCCTGAAAACCTACTCTGCTTTTTTAACATTCCTGGGCTGAGACATCTATTTTTTTACAATTCATTTTCCATTTTCCCTCCTTGCCTTCTCTGGAATTTCCAGCACTCCCTTTGCACAGGAAGGTTAGTAGAGCATTTGTGTCTGGGATTTCTAGAAAACCAAAAGGCAAAAGAAACTAGCAATATTAAAGGGCTCTCTCACCAAGCAGCTGGTGATTCTCTTTTTGTTTGGTTGTCTTTGTCATTGTCTTTTAATCTGAAAAACATTACTGTCTCCTTAGAAATGGCTACCAGATCAAAATGGTCAAAAAGGTATCACAGCTCCTGGACTCAAAAGATCATCCATTCTCTGTGATGAAGTCTCCTCAACAGTGGCCTTTCACAACTAGAAAGCTCTTATATATTACTGATACAAAGGTCAGAAATCATAGGCAGAAAGCAAGTTCATGGAGCCAAGTGCTAAGAAAATATTTCCAAATTCCAATTCTGTGCCTGTAAAAACAGAAACGAAGCCATACATTAAAACATATACAGACCTGGAATCACCCCCAAAGATAGCATTTGGAGCCACCTTACTAACTCTGCTACCTCCCTCATTCTTTAATCAAAATGACCCCCTTCTTCCCAGTTTCTTATATCCAGGACTCACTGCTCCCCACTGCCTGAGCCCCACCCCCAGAGATTCTGATTTAATTGGTTTGGGGTAGATCCCAAACATTGGTATATTTGAGCTCTCCAAGTGATTCTGTGCAGCTACATTTGAATCACTGTATCTTCTCATAATATGTCCACTGCCTTCTCCCCCAAAATAGAAAACAAACCAAAATTTAAAAAAAAAAAAGGACTAGATCTGAGACCTTATTAGCCCTCCACTTATTTAAATCCCACAGATTACTCAATGATGCAACTAGCTGAATACTTCATTGCAAGGTCCAAGTGATTTGGGTATTAAAACAATGTTGAGGATGGGTGAACAGGACTTGGTTTTAGATGTTGCGCACAGAGGAAAGACTCGTAAAGTTGTGGTTTGCTCTCCTTGCCTTAAAAATACACTGGTGACCTTGGGCAAATGTACAGTCACAGTGCATTGTTCAGAAAATGTGAATCTGAATCCGGCACCATTCACCAGTAAGTTGTAAGGTGTAATTAGCTTGTGATTTCAGGTAATGAAGTAATGAAGCCTCTCCTAAATCATCCATTGAACAAAGATTTGTAGAGTTCCCTAAATAAAATTAAAAACATAAAGTGATGGAAAACCACACTGCAGATGACTCTGGGAAGAAAGTGGAAGACAGGAGATAACCAGCCCTTGTCATAGAGAAGATTACTCATATAAACTGAGGCAAAATTCCTCTTTACTAAGCGTTGTATGAAATCATCTCTTTAAATGAAGGTGTCCTCTAACCAAAATCTTATTACCCTTATGAGCTCTGGAATGCTCCAGCAATGTAATGTTCCACTTTTATTTCTGGATGAAAAAAAAAATAAGGCAGTGGAGTGTTCAGATTAAGTTCTTAGGCTTTGGTGTAAAGCAAATCCAGACTGGATCCTAGCTCTGTGCACGGAACTGAGGGGCCTAGAGCAAAGGGCTCACATGTCCCCAGTGCCCTCATTGCAAAACCAAGATAACAATATCACCTACCTCACAGAGGTGTGAGAATTCACCTCATAACACCTGAACACTCAATAATCTTCACTAGTACTGACACTTGTTGTTGTAAATTATCTCCATTTTACAGATGAAGCAACTGAGGCACAGAGAGGATAAGTAATTTGTCCATGGCCACATGGCTTGGCAGTAGTAGAGCCAAGATGTCAGCCTAAACAATGTGGCTCCAGAGTCTACATTCTTAATCCCTCCCTAGCATTTTTTTTTTTTTTTTTGTGGTACGCGGGCCTCTCACTGTTGTGGCCTGTCCCGTTGCTGAGCACAGGCTCCAGACGCGCAGGCTCAGTGGCCATGGCTCACGGGCCCAGCCACTCCGCGGCATGTGGGACATTCCCGGACTGGGGCATGAACCCGTGTCCCCTGCATTGGCAGGCGGACTCTCAACCACTGCGCCACCAGGGAAGCCCACCTAGCATTTTTAATATTCTATAATTTTTAGAAGCACATTAAATTTACACAGCTCATTACAACTTACAAAAGCTTACACATACGTCCTCTTATTTTTAGCATTACTAGTCTGGAGGAAGCCAAAGCAGAGGTAGTTATTGCTCTTATCTTATACTTGAGGATACTGAGCTCAGAGAGTTAGAACCCTGCCCAAGGACACCAGGCTGATAAGTAGCAAAGTTGAGACTCAAACTATGTCCTGACTCCTTGGCCAGCATCAGCCATCAGAAAACAGGCCACGGTACCCAGAATATTCTGGACTTTTGAGATGAACACACATAAGAAAAAAATCAGAACCTATCTTCAAAGTAGCTAGGGCTTAAAATGCTGCAGAGAGCATTTTCTTCTTAGTGAAGTTATTACTAATTGTCAAGTCTACATAATGAGATGTTATGATGTCATCCAGGCAAATCAGGCAAAAGTGACAGAAGGAAATAAATGGTGGTGGTCCATACACCCTGGAAGCAGTGTACAAGTCCTGGCCAATGACACAGATTCACTCGGAAGGTTTCCTAAGGTGCAGCTCATCGTATTAGGTATCAGAGTATTTTCTTTTCTTGAGAGTAAAACCTTGGTGACTGAGAGATTACCATCACTCAAGGGCAGGGAGAGAGATCTGATACATAGATCATGAGGCCCTTTGAAAGCCCTGGATGGATATCTCTTTTTACCTTGACATTTCCCACCCCCTTCAGTTTCATCTACCCAGTAATTTTAGGTCAAAGAAACAAAGATACAATGCTACTTCATGAGTCAAACAACATCTATGCTGCTGTTTTAATGTTGCAACATTATCAACAAGGATGCTTAGATCACTAGCATCTTATGCATTCAGGCCCATGGGGAGCTTGCTCAGGATTTCAAACTGTGCCCAGCGGTAATGATGTTGGATGCACTGATTTCTCTGCCAAACCTAGAGGCTGGAACATTAGCTCAGACACATACACACAGCACAGCACGATGTTTAGTAAAGAGAACTGGAAGAGAGGGGAGTGCTTTTTATTCTTACTTCTGTTTTACAAACAACAAAATCACATGCCGGCCTGAGAAAGGAGCCACTGCTCTGAGCTCCTGTCAGTCTTTGGGTAGCAGTATCTTCTACCAGATGAAAACTGAGCCTAAAAGCAAAATGCACCTTTTGAGCCATGCAGAGTTCAATTTGGGCCTCAGACCTTTGCTCTCAGACACAGCTACAAGTGGCAAGGAGTTGGAGGAAACCCTTGGAGAGCCTCCAAAAAGAACTTCTTCTTGAACTGTGATTGGAAAGTTTGCTCTAGCTGCACAAGGGATAAAATACTCTAAACTGGTGAGGGTGGGAAGAGCATTTTGCCCAGGTGCAGACCAAGGCTATGGGGCACGCACCTCAAGCACTCTGCATCTTACTCCGTTCCTGCCATCAGCGTTTCCCTAACTACAGACAAATGTGATGGGTGGACCTTTCAAGAAATATTTTATTGTTCATCTAGTATACAAATGCCCGCCATCCTAGGCGTTTGAACTCTCAGAAGCTAAATTTAGAAATAGGTCTTTAAATGCATTACACACATGCAAACTTTTAACCCTCAAATTTGAAACATGTTTTTTTCTGAGCTTAGAGGGATATTGGTTAAAGAATTTTTTACCAGAATAGATGTGAAACGAGGTACACTGTCAGTCACATACCACTGTCCAGATCATTGTGACTCAACCGGAGTAGGGCTGTGATCCTTGGGCTTGCACTTAGCCCACTGTACTGAAACCATCTATCCACATGTTCTGTCTCTCCCAATGGACTGTAAGTTCCTCGAGTGTAGGAAACCGATTCTATTTCTCTTTGTATACTCAGTGCCCAATGCAGTGCTTGGCTCCGGCTGTTAAATAGGTGCTCAATAAATATTTGTTTAACTGGACTGAATTATGTGTTCAGAAACCTAATTTGTTCTCTGATGCTGCCACCTACCTAGTGTTTACAGATCAAACCCAAAACTCCCACTCCCTCCATCTATAAAGGAAGATACACAAAAACCTTTGTGCTGGCCCCTAGGCTGTGGAGCCAGCTAAAAGTTTATGTGCTATCTGTAAGTGCATTCTACAAAATGAAACCAATGACAATACTTTTACACCTTGTCTGCTTCTGCCCTAGGTTAGAGAACCAGGGAGACTGAATATGCCAGCCATAAGTGTCAATGTGCCACACTTCAAAAACTTAATAAACATTCTCCTCTCGTCACTCTCTACTCACATGCCACCTCCTCAGAGAGGTCTTCTCCAGCCACCCTTCTAAAATAAGTCCTGGCTCCTCTCTAGCAAATTACCCTACTTTAATTTCCTCAATACCACAAGTCAACGTCTGGAAGTATATGACCATACACATTTATTTCCCCCAGAATGGGAGCTCTGTGTAGGCAGGGGCCTTGCCTCTGTGTGTATGTGTGTGTGTGTGTGTGTGTGTGTGTGTGTGTGTGTGCTGCCACCTTCCCTTCACCTAGAATTACAGGCATTTGATAAACAGTTGTTGAATTAATGGATAAGAGATAGTCACCAACAGCAAGTATTTATAAAGGTATAAAGGCCTGGTTTTGTCTTCAAGTATCTTGAATGGAAACCATATCAGCATTAACACATAAGTAATTTAGTGAGGCAAGCAATGACCTCCACATCTGACGGGTATTAAGAGAAATGAAGTACGGTATTATTTTCAAATAGAAGACCCCCAATACTTGGAATGGCACTGCAGCTTGTTGGGTATATGGCTTCACAATGTTAACAGTATATGTGGAGAAGAGTCAGGCATAGGATTCAGTATTCCAGACTCATGAAACCACAATGTGGTCATTGATGAGCAGCAACAGGCACACAGTGATCTTTCTCTCAGTTAATAAACCACTGTCAGGGGTATGTTTGTCAAGTGCTGATGTTCAATATTTTCAGGAAAGTGAGTGTTTCTAGGATTTTGTTCATTGTGCCTTATCTATGCTAGGCATTCAATAGCTAGTTATTGAGTTGATTTGATTGATTTCATCTCAAATATGCTTTGAAAATGTTAACAAGAGTAATGCCCCATGGAACAACTTTTATGCATCCATGAAAAAAAAAAATTTGAATTTGGAACAAATACTGTACTCTAAGGAATCAAAATTGCAAAGTAAATTAATTCTTAAAAAGATTTATATGACTAAATTTTGATTCCTTGAATGATGCCTTTTCAAATCCAATCTAAAATGTCTAGTGTGTTTTTAGTCTAATATAATCCAATGAGCTTTAATAAGTAAAGTTGTTCCCACTAGAACCAAAACCCAGCTATTCCATTTTTGTAAACTTCTGTGTAAAGGAATGGGATGAACTAATTTTTTCTGAATTTTTTATATTTAATCAACAACATCCTTGCCAAAGAAAACCACTTTTCAAAAGTCTCTCTAGCCTGGTTTATAACTTATAATCAAAAACTAGAATTTTGCATCTGATGGGCTTTAGTGTGTAACATTATACTGTCATATTTTTGATGCTATAGTTAAAAGTAAGAGAGAGTTTCCATTATAAAACTTTTCCCATAGCATGCTTACCCAGAGAAAATCTTCCCAATTCATAGGTTAGAAATTATTGCGGGTAATTTTTTTAAGAACACGAATACATTTTTGATTGGCTTCCGATAACCTTCTGCATTTATCTAGTCCCATCAGTTGGTTTAAGCTGTATATACAGGATAGGACAGAGTGATAATAATGTACATGCAAAGAAATCGTAATTTAAAAACAAAAACAAAAACTTGAGATTTGAAACCCTGACAACTTACTTGTCCTTATCCAGTTAGGGGTATGTGAATTGATTTCAGCTATAGCCTGTCGTGAGCAGCAGCAGAAAATGGAAATGGGCATAAATATGAAGTCCAGAACAATCCAGGAAGCTTGAAATATCAGTGATATATCACAGTGGATCTCACAAAGATGTACCTTAGCTCTGGCTTTGACCCTTGGACCTCAGTGGGTAAAGATGCCTGGAAATCGGATCTGTCCTGACAGGGTGAGGCAACCCTCCATGACCTTCCCAAAGTCCCACTGTGTCCACGGCTCAGAGGCCAGCACACTTCACCCTGAACTGTGAGCTTCCTTTAATTGTACACTTCACTTTCATTTTCCCTTAGAGTCCTGGTTTGGGGAACTTCTCTGCCCTGTTCTGAAAATGGGAAACTACTCAAATGTCATCCATAGGGGAACGGTTCAGTAAAATGTGTCACATCCAAACAGTGGAGGATCTGCTGCCTTTAGAAGAATGGGTTAGATTGATACATAGTGACGGGGAAGGGTCAAAGGTATATGATTAAGTTTTTAAATAGAAAAAAGCAACTCGCTGTAAAAAGTTATAAATTTATATATATATATATACATATATATGCTAATAGACGCACCACACTAAACGGTGTATAGTAGCCATCTGCAGGCAGTGTGTGACAAAAGAGGGTAAACTACCAAGAGCTTTCATTTCCTGTGTGATAATTTTTGCAGTTTTTAAATTATTAGAACAAGTATGAATTTTGTAAGCAGAAAAAATATTTCTAAAATAATGAAAAAATATTGATAAAGACTTAAAAGACATTATATAACAAACATACTAGGGTACAGCAAGTCTGGTCACATGAGTGAACCATTATAATACCTATGGCTGGAATTTAGAAGTCCATGAACCACTGAAATTGCATGAAAACTTGTATACATATTTGTATTTTCTAGAGAGAGACTTCATACCTTTTATCAGATTCTTGCAGGGGTCTGAGACCCAGAACAAGGTTAAAAACCATGATGCTTCCAGATACAAAGATAGTTGCTCAATCCCTCCATTTTTGTTATCATCTTATCATGAAACATTTTATTACTAAATTTCATAGCTCCTGCCAAAGGTAAAGTCTATAATCAGCACCAAAGTATAAAATCGTGGTTCTTCCTACTGTATACACTCGATCTGCGGTGGCCTAAATGGGAAGGAAATCTAAAAAAGAGGGGATATATGTATACATATAATTGATTCACTTTGCTGTACAGCAGAAACCAACACAACATTGTAAAGCAACTCTACTCCAATAAAATAAATAAATATGTAAAATAAAATTTAAAAATCGTGGTTCTTAGTCTCTTCCCTTATTTAAAGGGCCTCCTAATGCCTTAAAAGCAGTTCTAAGAGCAGGACAAAAAGTCACACCCCACTGATTAAATGTAATAATGCCATTTTCAGCCATATGCACAGACCTAGAGGTTGTCATACTGAGTGAAGTACATCAGACAGAGAAAGAGAAATATCATATCATATGGCTTATGGGCAGAATCTTAAAAAAAATGATACAAATGAACATATTTACAGAATAGAAACAGACTCACAGACTTAGAGAACGAACATATGGTTTCCGGGAGGAAGAGTGGTGGAGAGGGATTGTTACGGAGTTTGGGATTGACGTGTACAGGCTGCTATATTTAAAATGGATAACCAACAGGGAACTACTGTATAGTACAGGGAACTCTGCTCAATATTCTGTAATAACCTAACTGGGAAAAGAATTTGAAAAAGAATAAATACACGTATATGTATAACTGAATCACTTTGTTGTACACCTGAAACTAACACAACATTGTTAATCAACTATACTCCAATATAAAATAAAAAGTCACACCAGGCTGGTCTTGGGAGAAGAAAACTTCTAACAGGAACTGAAACCCTGCAATCATTCAGAGCTTGAGGACAGTTATCCAAGGCACAAATAGCCCTGTTTTCTCCACAGAGATGAGAGATTTGTAAAATGGTGGGTGGGGGAAAGGGGTGTAGGGATTCAAGGGGAGAAAGACATGGTTGCATCTGAATTAAGGGGGCCCCATTGGGTGGGTGGGATTAATTTGATCAGTTAAATAAGATTTAATGAAACATCATTTTGTCAGCCTTAAATTGAAAGAGGCTTTCATTATAAATGAACATTAAAATATGCAGCAAAATTATTGTTGCTATGATCTATATTAGTACTGCCTGAATTAGCGTTAGAATTTATCTAAAAACTGGGCTTCTGATGACCTTTGTGAAGCTGACTACCCCCAAGTCCCTAGGAATTACATGAGTCCACAAACTGTTTCACCACCTCTACCTCGATTCCACTGACAGTCTCCAGAACCAGGTACAGTACAGAGTTTGATAAACCTTAAGATCAAATGTGGATCAATAACAATTTGTAATTTAAGTGAGAAGCCATGGGTTATACCTGCACTGGCAAAATGAGTAGCATTTATTGGTGAAAATTAGGAATAATACTCTACTTTCCAAATGTGTTTTCCAGGTGGTTTATCACTGTCAAAATAAGCCAACTGTGGATTTAGTATGCAATTAAAGTGTCAAATATCCCAGAGTTCTAGTGCTGACATTACCTGACTACGAAGGTTTTACAGGCAAAGAAACTGAAGGGGTTCCCATAATCCACCAAAGGCCATCGCTAACCACCATCACCTAACTATACTGATATCTGCCATATACAAAACATAGAAACAGGCACTGTACAAAACAGAAATGGACTCTCCAGGAGTTTTACAGTTTAGCTCGAAAAAGAAGATACAGTTAGTGAAGACAAGGAATTTATAACAAAATGCCCAAACGATGATAGGTAAAAATAATTCCATACTATTGGAATGAAAAGACATAGAGAAAGCACGTCTACAGGAGGGATGAGGATGAACCTCATGAAGAAAGAAGGGTTTAAACTAAATCTTAAAGGAGTTAGATATTGATGGTCAAAGCACAGTATGGGTAGGTCTACAGAATATGGCAACATCGTGGCCAAAGGCTGGAAGATGGAAACACAAGACTAGGCTGACAAGAGAGTGAGAAGTAAAATGATTAAACGAGTCAGGTTGAATGGACTAATTTGGATAAGGAGACAAATAAGCCTGAAAATTTTATAAAATAATAATCAACATGTTCTTAGTATATTTAAAGCACTTTAGGGCTTCCCTGATGGCACATTGGTTGAGAGTCCGCCTGCCGATGCAGGGGACACAGGTTCGTGCCCCGGTCCGGGAGGATCCCACATGCCGCGGAGCGGCTGGGCCCGTGAGCCATGGCCGCTGAGCCTGCGCGTCCGGAGCCTGTGCTCCGCAACGGGAGAGGCCACAACAGTGAGGGGCCCGTGTACCACAAAAAAAAAAAAAGCACTTTAAATGCATTAGTTCATCAAATCCTCACATGAAGTAAATATCTTTAGTCTATAATTAAGGAAACTATAGCACAGAAAAATTAACTGGCTCACCTTTATTTCACCCAGTTAGTAAATGGTGGAGTCAGGATTCAAAGCCAGGCCAATCTAACTCAGAACCTGGGCTCAGAATCACCATCTGACTCAAGTGTGGGAGGTCCTCAAAGGCCGGGCTAAAAATTCTGGGCTTCAGTATCAGGTGTAAAAATTGGGAGCTGGGTATCTCATAACCCTCGTATAATGCTTACAAGCATGGTTCATCACTACTCTACAAGCATTGCTTTACGTGATGATTTTTCCAACAATGTTAACTGAAAGTAGCAAGTATTTATTGACCAGTCCTTTGACTGTAGTGCTGATTTAGATATTATAGAACTCTTCTTCCAGGCTTTATTGGGAGAATCGGTTGTATCAGTATTCCATCACCATACTTGGCACTTTTAGTCCCCGGGATTTAATTTTACCTGTTCTTCACCCACCACTTCTGCTAGAAATACAAATCATGACAATAAACACAATAATGTATGTTTATTTTCAAATGCTCCCTGACATGTATAATCTTCCTGCAAGGAGAGCCACTCTTGTCAAATAATACATCCGTCCCTTAAAAACTGATTTCTCCATCTTAGGTTCACGTCTTAAAAGTCAGTTGGGTTCTTCAGTTACAGATGTACAGGACGTAACATCTAGACCCTCCTAGGGGGCAGGGGTGAACTCTTCCTCTGTTATACCCACAGTAGCCAAATGACTTCTTCTCCCACTGAGGAAAACCACAGAAAACTGTCTCCTAATGATTTACTGCCCAACCCCTAGCCCACAAATCAAAGAATTGGGATGAGTGAGAAATAAGGAAGAATGGCAGCCAGTGGCTATGAGATGGGGAGTGAGTGTTTCAGTTTATTTTCTTAAGCCAATTAATGATGAAGCAGCGTGGAGGGAAAGAAAGACACAACATGGCTGAGAAAGACTTTTTTTCCAGATAAATGGCCAGATATCAGATTCTGTAATAAGTACTTCCACCTATCAAAACACACACACACAGTAACTTTGGGGAGGAGGAGGAAGATATAGATCTTAAAAATACAAGGTAATATCCAGGAAGCCTTGTGGATATCGTAAAATGTTGGAACTTTGAAGGACCTTTGGAAATCATCTAATCCAGACATTGCAAAAACCAGGGTCCCTGAACTATATACATGACAGACAGAGGTGTTTGGTTGGGCCTGCAGAATGTTGTTTGTTGTTGTTTAAATTGAGTCAACATTTTAAAGTAGAGAAAAATTCACAGCATAATCCAGATATGTGGCTTCTCTTAAAAATGGAAGACCTACAGGTATTTTGGTTTTTTACAATTTGAAGGCTTGTGGGAACCATGCCTCAAGCAAGTCTATCAGTGCTGTTTTTCCAACAGCATTTGCTTACTTCATGTCTCTGTGTTGCATTTTAGTAATTCTCATTGTATTTCAAACTTCTCATATTAGTATATTTGTTATGGTGATCTGTGATCAGTGGTCTTTGATGTTGCTATTGTCATTGTTTTGGGGTGCCACAAACTGCACCCATGTAACACAGGGAACTTAATAAATGTGTGTGTTCTGGTTCACCAAAAAAAAAAAAGGAAGACCTAGCGGCACTGGGCGCCCTTTCCCAAATGGCAGAAGCAAGCTGGGGCAGCTTAAGAGAAGTCTTGAAGGCCCAGCTTTTGCCACAGCCCTACCACTGCCTCTTGTTCTGGAGTACAAAGGCTGGGCGTCAAAATTTTCAATAAAAATAAGAGAGCTAGTGCGCATACCACCTTGCCTCACTCATTTGTCGTACCTGCCAACTCCCGTAGGCCTTTGAGTTTACAAGCTCTGCTCTAGTCCAATCCCCTCATTTAGAGAAGAGCAACTCAGCTAGAGTAGTAAAGTGACTTACAAAACTCAGTGCCTTAAAAGTAAAATTTTCATCCACGAGGGGTCCTGACAAACGGAGGATACGCACAACTGAATTTAGGCTGTGTACATGCACCTGGGGAGCAAAGCTGACATCTCAGTCACTTTATTCACACAGTGCCCCTTCCCTCCCCCAAAAAAGGGCAAAGGAAGATTCTCAAGTTTTCAGAATAAATGTACTGCCTAGTTTGGCTTGGTGTAGACAGTTTTGATGTGCCCAAATTTTAGATAAATCCCATTTATCCTGAGGGTGTGATTTATGAGGGGACATACAAACTGCTTACTATATACATGCAAATACTTCTAAAACTGCGACTGCATAACAACAGAACGGGGAGGAGGGGAGGATGTCTAAAAAATCCTCTTCAGAAAATGGAACTGATCTATCAGAAGGGAAGTGACTGAGATTTATTGAATGACAGCTTGTGACTGAGGTATGATGGGTACATTTACTCCGTTTAACCCTTACAGCGGCCCAAGAAAGTGGTACTGTAACTCTTAACTTTACAAGGAAAGATCCTGGAGCTCAGAGTCATTCAATAGCTTGAAGATGACCTGGCTATTCAGTCAGGGACCACACCCAGATGCAGTCTCTGATGAGCACATGGGTAATGTTCATGACCAGGAAACGTGGCTCATTCCTGCTCACCAATTATTTGTTTCCTAAGCCTGCCCGTCGCCAAAGCCCACCAAGGGCTATGTACAAAGACTTTCATAAATGTCACACTTGGAACAACCTTAACTTACAAAATCAATTCCTTTACGCAGGTTCTTGAACAGGTTAAGAAAGCTTTGGTCCTTCCTATTACATAGCCAGCGAGGCCTAGGCAGGTGTGACTGCAAGAATTAATAAAAGTCGCTTCTCTAAATAAGATTTCTCCTTTAGAATTGTTTCAAAAGTTAGTAGTCAAGGATTTAGCTGAGTACACAAGCCAAGAGCAGCACATTTGCGGATGGATAAGGAGAATAACTAAAATCAAAGTAAGAAGTAATTCAAGAATGAGAGCTTTTGAAGAGTCAGGAATTTGATTAAAATTCACTTGCTTTTTTTTTCTATAATGAAACAGTTCTTTAACCACAAAACAGCTTTGATAATAACACAGAAGGGTACGGTTCCAAGTAAAACACTCCCCCCATTTTAATCATGGCTATTATTTTTGAAAATGAAAATGGCTGAGGTCATTGTAATCTATTTTAGGGTTTGCATGGGTTGGTGGTAATTTTTTCTTGGCTTTGAGATCTCCATGTTACCAGCTAAATATTATAGGTTTTGCTATGTGCCCTTTCAAATCCCATTCTTTTTAATAATGTTGTCCTTTATCCACATAAATTACAGTGAATTCTACTTCCTTTCCTAACAACTCCAGATGGGGTCCACACTTTAAAGAGGACCAGAACTTGCATTTTCTTTTTAATTAAGTGTGTACTTCTTAGAACAAGTATGTTCCCATCTGAATAAAAATGCTGTGGATGTTCAAATGCTGAGAGATTAGTAAAAACATAGGATTCGTGTGGTCCATTTCAAAACCAGACTGAAATATTAGGATAACACATGTGTATCTACCCCTTCCAACTTACAAAGGCAGACAAAGATAGATGAATAAAAATGCCCAAAAACAAAACTCCATCTGGGCAGAGCTCCACACCTGCCAATGCTTATGGAGTGCAGAAGCCTACAGATAGCCATTTAGGACACATCAGTGAAGCTCTCTGTCCTGTAGGACCCAGCAGGCAATATTATCAAATATCTAAAGACAGTACAGTTACACAGTCAAGCCTCCCTTTGGATGTGATTAATATTGCACTGACTTTCTGAACTTAGCTTGGTTTTTTAATATAATTCACTACCACATCACACAGAACAGCCCAAGATCCCTCTAAATAGCACCTACTCAGCCACACGTTAAGAGAATGTCTTTGCAAAACACACATGTTGTTCAGGTCTGCCTATTAAAATGCCTTATGTTCTGTTTGTTTGTTTATTTTTTTAAAAATCAACTTGCAAGGCCAATGTAATAAGATGCTGTAGCTTTTATGGAAGAGGTGAAATAATTTTAAACACAGACACACAATGAGTTTATTTATTTAGAAACTTGTTAAATAGAGTCTGGGAATTCAAATATTCAATGTTGACATTGTACAGAACTGGCCAGGAGCCAGAACCCAGTCTCCAGAGGGACCCATTGGACAAGGAATTCAGGCCTTTCTCTCCTCCCACTTGAGCTAAATAGGTAGAGGCCATTAGTTATACCCACAGCAATATCTGAACCGCACTCAAATAAGCTGCCCTAGCCAGGGCACTTCAAAGGAGGGTAAGTGTGTTTAGCTTTTTAGTGCTGAACTGGAGCAATATGTCACACTTTTGAAAGAGTTTTGTAAACAGTTTCTTCCTTATGTAGAAACGTCTCTGAAGTTTCTTGTATGGCATGTAAGCAAAGGTAATTAACAAGGATTACACTTTTATCATTTACTGGGGGAAAAAATATAATACCCATCTGTGTGCAAACTGGGGATCTGGAAGAAGAAACATGCTGTTTCTCTCTTCCTTTCTCCCCTCTCGTGTTTTGTTCCATTTGTTTGTCTCATTTTTATCCTCTTCCTCACACTTCTTCTCACTACCCAGCCAATTTCCTTGAGAACTCCCTGGTAAACTCAGAAGGCCAGAAGAGTGGGAAGGGGAAAATCTAATTTTAGAAAGAGGACCTTGGCAAATGGAGTGGGAAGGGAACTAATGATTCATACTGGGCCACCCAGCCGAAAAGAAAAGCAGACTCCACAGATCTTTGTAGAAAGGGCCTAGAGCCTCGCTTTCAGCCCAGGAAGGGTTAACCACCTCTCCAGAAAAATGTGCCTGGCGTCCTTAGAGTGTGACTGTCTCCTCCCGCCCCATCTCCCCACTAGCCCTTCTCTTCCCTGCCCGGTGGGCTAGGAAGGGGCCTGCCCTGCCAGGAAGAGTGAATGAGTGTGTGCCCGCCCTCCGCACTTGATGTTCCTGAACCCCTGAGCTGTGAGTGTGTGTGAGGGCGCATGTGTTCCTGTGCTGTACACGGTCAATGCAAACCCGGCTCCAAGGGAAGCAGCGCGCCAGGCGCGCAGCACCTCTGAGGATGAAGAGGCAAGAAGCTTTCTGGCCTGAGCTTGGGAGCCAGGAGCCCAGCAGCTGGAGGAGGGAGGTGTGGGGAGGCCTGGGGGAGCACTACCTCCCTGCTCTCTAGGGCCTCCCCAGCTCCACCCCCAGGCCCCATCACAGTGGGTTCTGATGGGAGGGGTGGGAGGGTGTACCCAGCTCTTGGGAATAGGGCTCTGCCAGGCCCTGAGTACCTTGGGAACAGGGTAAGAGCCATTGGCCAGAAGATGACAAGTCAAGTTTCCTCACTTCAGGGCCCGCTTCCAGCAGAGGCAAAACGAAGGAGGTGTGGGAAGAGAGGAGCCTGGGCCAGGCGTGCAGAGGGCAACAAGTCGGTGCTCTCTTGCCCTCCTTTTCCCTACTTGCCCGGGGGGACGGAGCCGGGAGTCCCCAGCTGTGTGGCCTTCCTACCCCAGGCAACTTCTGCAGCCTCGGATAACCTGGCCCCAACTCGGAGAAATGAAATAAAATAAACTCCCAAACGACAAGATGTTTAAAGAAAAACTGCTTAGAATTATTACCATCAACTTTTAAAAAAGAAGAAGAAAGTAAAAATGTCATGGAATGACGCGTTCATTTCTATTCGACTAGTGTCCTACGTGTTGAATGTCTGCGGAGGAGGCCGTGCCCCAGGCAGTAAGGAGAGGACTCTGCTCAGAAAGCCTGCGAGCTGGGCTCCCCCCGCAAAAGACACAATCACGCACACTTATACACACACCGCCACGCGCATCGTCACCCAGACCTGCGACTCCTCAGCCCCTACAAATAAAAACCTGAAAAAGGAGCCTTTTATTCCAGGCTTCCTGCCCCTGTAGCTAATGAACCGTCCCCTTCCACAGTGTTGACGATGAGCGTGAGGGGGAAATGAAAAGCATTGTTAACCTTCCCCTAAACACAGATTTTTTTTTTTTTTTTTTTTTGGCGAAACACATCAAAATGCTGCAGGAAGACTGCGCTCCAAGTGCCAAATGCAATAAAGAAGTCCTAAGCCAGGGTAATGGTCAAGTAATGGCAAATTAACCGCCTTCCTAAAAGGGGCCTCTGCCTCCGTAGGGCAAACGCTTTTTCCCTCCTCAAAAGCAGTCTGAAGTAAACAAATAAAATACGTGTTTTAAACAAAGCTCTGTGTTTTAATCTGAGTTACTTTAAGGATGAAGGAAAACGCAAGTAGTTGGGCATAGGGGCAGTAGAGGCTGGAACCTGGGCTTGCGGTTCCTTTACTACCTTAGGTATTGGGCTGCTAAGGTGAGGAATTAAAGCGCGAGAGGAAGGGTCGTCATCTACCTTACCTACTTCACAGCCTCTTTTTAAACAGAGATCAAGTGTACAAGTAACAAGTGCCCCCCCCTTCCCGCCTTGCCGGGGTCTTGCTAATCGCATCGCCTTCTGGGTCTTTACGAGACTTCTGCGGGCCCGGTAGCTAAGGCGGAGGGGGGTTATTCGTTGCAACTCGTTCATTGCTGTGATTGAAACCCTGCCGGGTGTCACTTTAGGGAAGTGGGGTTCCTTCGGTGTTTCGGGCCCTAGACATGCTGGGCAGATCCAGCTTCACTTCTTTCCCATCACCAGAAGAAAACAGTTGCAACTGGCATTTCTGGCACGGCCCAGGTGCTGTCCTTGCCGCCCAAGAAAACGGCTGGGAAGCCTCACGGCGCTGCCAGAGCCTGCTTGGCTTTAGTTTTCTTTTCTTAAAGGTGGGAATAAAGGCCAAGGGCTTTAGACAGTACAAATGTCAATCTTCTTGCTTTTCCCTTCTTTATTTTTTTAATGAAATGGTTTATTCCTCCCAAATGATTTGCAACCAATTTATCGGTTTTAACTATTGTGTAAAAAAAAAAAAAAAAAGAACAAGCCCTGTAAGTTGGGAAGTAGGCTGTGCATTCAGTCTGAGTTTAACTTCAGCGGGTACTTTCAGGGTCTGTGGTCCCTAGTTTGGGTTCATGGAATGCTGTACCATAGCCAAGATCGCGACAGGACTTGGCCACCAAAGAAATTTACAAAACACAAAAAGAATAACAATCTATCAAGAAAACGACTGTTTCTAAGTGATTTGATTCCATTGCAATGTTTACTTTTTCAACAAGAAAGGTGGTTTTGTTTTTTAAAGTATGCTGATCACACTGCCTCTTCCTAACCCAGAGAAAGAAAGAAACCGGTGCAGACACAGCCACAAAGTTTTCGTTAGATTCACAGCAGGGGTAACCGACTGTCTCCGCCATGCGCTAGGAAACTCACGCACTACGCTAGGGAAGGAAATAGCGCTTTAAAATACAAAAAAATCCTTAGTTTTAATATGATTTCCTTTATTACCCAGACTGCAACTGAAGAATTGCATAAAGCAGCGCTCCTGTCTGAGAAAGGCAGCCGCGGCGGCAACAGCTGGAGCAGCGAGCGAGAACCTGAGGCTTAGCAAGAAAAGTTTGTAAGAGTTCGCATCTAGTTATCAGAAAGCCGCAGCAGCATCCTTAGAAACACTAGAGACAAAATAAACGGGTCTCCCTCTGGATGAATGACAAGTATCATCAGATCGGAAACCGGGCTCGGTTTCTGGATGTTGAGTGGCCTGTGCGTGCGGGAATGTTTTAATACGGCAGCGTACAGCTTGGTAATTAAAATAGTCGGAAAAGTTGCCCAAGAAATTCGAAGGGTTTTGTGCTCTGCTTTCACTTCGGCGGATACCAGGCAATGAGGCACGCGAAGCGTTCGGCTTTCATTTCACAACTTAGGCAGCGTTGAAATCGGCTCTCCCACCCCCGCCTCGTCCCCCCAACCACACACACATACATACACACACACACACACACGCCTAACCTTCAGTCGGAATTGAAGCCCCCAGGCCTCCGAGCATATGTACATTTATTCCTCCTCAGATGAAAATAAAGACATCGGCCCCATTAAACGCAAACAGGAAAAATAGAAGTTCCACTGGCGCGCTTTGACACTATCCAAGCTAAGTGAAATGAACAATATCCGAAAGAGAATTAGATGAACTGATGACCCAAAGAGCCCTATACATAGGTTGATCCCTGAGACCAGAGCGAAAGGAAACGTATTTGGGCATGAGGGAGTGCTTGGGTGAGGACTGGAAGAAGCGCTGGAAAGACGCCTATGATGACAGCATCTCGCCGGGCTAGACCGCGGACGCTTACCGCCAAAGAAACCGAGCCCGCCGAGGTGCCTCTGCCTGCCGCGCGGCTGTGGCGGGGACACCAAAGGCGGGAAGGCGCGGGGCGTACTTGGCTTTAATACACAGGGGTGGGAGAGACTGGGGATTTCACTTGAGTGAAGCATCCCACCCCACCACCCCATCTCTACTTTCTCTGGTCCACAAGCAAAACAATTAGAGTTCTGTTTTCAGCGAGGGGAAGAGCGAACGTCGGCCTTTGCTTTTCCGAGGCTGCTCCAGGCCCGCGTGCTGACACCTTGAAGAGGAGCGCTTTGGACTGCTCCAGATTGCTCCAGTTCTCGGCACCGCTGGGTACCCTTAGACTCGAGGTAGAAGCATTTAGACAAACCCAGTCCCGTCGCCTACAGTCCCGGCTGAGGCGCTAGCTTTCTCGGACAGTGTCGGCTCGGCGGGCAAGGCCGGGCAAAGTCACCCAACATTTCTGCGAGAAGAGTGGGGGATGGGCGTACCGTCGCCCCCGCCCCGAACTCGATAGCCCTTGTCCCGCGTGACGAAGGCCGCTCCACGCCGGGCAGGCAGGGGGCGCCGGGGAGGGTTAGTGACCCGAGACCTCGGCCACGTCCAGAAGTAGCGCGGGAGGCTCCGCCGTACCCTCTCCGCGGCCCAGTGTCCCTGCAGCCCGCCCCCTGGGGGTCACTCGGCGCCCAGCCAGCCTGGAGCTCGCGGGCCGGAGCGCGCCCTTTCGGCCTCCTTCTCCTCGGCGGCTGTCGCCGCTGGCTGTGCGCCCTCCACTCCCGGCTCTCCAGGCGCTCGCGGGGCCTCTTCTCTCCCCACCTGCCCGCAGCTCTGCTGAGCCGGTAGCTCGGCTCTGCCCGTGCCTCCCCACCCCACCCCCACCAGACTACAGCCTCCACCCTCGTCTCCCCAACTCCCCACCCCAGTCCTCCCGCCTCGCGGCGCACGCCTGAGTGCACGGCCGAGCGCACAGCGCCCACTACCGCAACTGCCGCTCGGCGCAGCCCGCCAGCCCGCGCAACTTCCAGCGGCCGCCTCGCAACTTTTCCCAACTCCACCACTGATGCCCGCCGCCGCCGCCGCCACTGAGGCTCCCTGCGAGCCTGCCACCCACCCCAAACCCCAGAAACAAACCCAGACGCGAAAAGCCTCCTCTCCCCAGCCCGCCCCCCACCCCATTCCCCGCTCCCCCTCCCACACCCGGGACCAGCTGGTTGGCCAGAGGCAACTCTCCTCCGCCTGGGGGGAAGGAGAGGGGAGGGGGAGACTCTCGCGTATCCTCTCCCCCACCCCCCACCCCACCCCACCCCTTCCCGCTCGCTCTCGCGCTCTCTCCTCCCTCCCACCCAGGTCTTTGCTGCCCCCACCCCGCCCCCACCCCGGGGTTGCCACAGCTGGTCCGTGCACGGGGTTTGAGGGCTGCCCCGGCTCCTCTGGCGCCCAAACAAGGAGCGAGAGCTCGGGCGGCCGGCGCGGAGGCTGGGACCGGCAGGTTGCTGGGTCTGCTCTGCGCCTGCCCTCCGCCCGGGGCCCCGGCGCGAGAGGCAGCCCCGCGCTCCCTCCCGGAGCGCTGTAGACAGATATGCAAGATGGCAGAGGAGGGTGAAAGCCAATAGAAAAGGGATATTGCACCTACTTGTGGCCAGTTTCCTTGCCCTGCCTTTGGATCTCATGCTGTGCCCAGTCCTGCAGCCGCTGGTGTGTGGTTGGGTTTTTTTTTTCTTGGATCTTTTCCTTCTTTTGCTCTCCCTCTCGCTCCCTCCCTCTCCTCTCTCTCTCTCTCTCTCTCTCTCACACACACACTTACACACACTCACTCTCTGTCTTTCCCTCTTTCACTCTCTCTCCCTCCCTCTCTCCCTTTCTCTCAATCCACACTCGCTATCTCTCCAGCATTGTCAGTTTGGACACCTTCGCACATGCGCGCTAGACGCCCCTCCAACATCTCAACGCCGCCAAAAAAAGTTTGGAGCGATTTATCACTTTGATTTGGAGATCTTGTCAGATGGCAATCGCCGAGGAGGCGG
Source organism: Monodon monoceros (assembly GCF_005190385.1). Classification (NCBI taxonomy): domain Eukaryota; kingdom Metazoa; phylum Chordata; class Mammalia; order Artiodactyla; family Monodontidae; genus Monodon; species Monodon monoceros. The sequence goes on along the minus strand of NW_021703767.1, from coordinate 96,162,633 downwards.
AGAAAGGGAGCCACGGGGAGGGCGGCGGGGGGCGGGGAGCGAGCACAGGGAGTCGGAGGGGAGCAGACACCTCGCCCAAAAAAAAAAAAAAGAAAGAAATGAAAAGACTAGGGCAAATGATTGATTTCGTGTTGGAATCACCAGTAAGCTTGTATTATTAGTATTATTGTTTATCCCAACATAAAGTGCAGGAAATTTTCTATACCGTCCTTGGGGAAAAGCAAGAAGTGGGGGGAGGGGAGAGGACGTTTAAAATCTTTCCCACACTAAAGAACTAGAAGGACCGGACTCTCGGGCGAGCGATCCAGGAGAAAGTGAGAATCATCCTGAACTTCGGGAAATCTGCTGCCGCTGTTACTGCTACTGAAGCTATTGCGGCTTCTGCTTTCAGAGTTGAAAGCAGAATAAATGTTTCTTCCTTGACTTTAGGTGTAATGCCAACGTTTTCTGCCATCCTTGTAACATATCAGTTGGTCTATTCTCACCAAGTAGTGATGATCACCCTTGATTCCCAGGTCCCGGAAAGCTTGGGCATTTGACATCCAAGACCTTCTGCCTTCCCTGAGGTCGGCTGTCACCTTCCGGCCTCCCCCACCGCTGCCCCCATCGCCTCCTGTTGCAGCTCAGCCTGCCTGCAATTTCACTTACTCGCTTAAACCCACGACCTCCCGGGTCACAAGAAGGAGGAAGTGGGGGAGAAATCCCCCCACACCTCTTAAAAAATACATTGTTGAAATTTGCTTTAATTACAGGATTTACCAAAGAAGTGGGCACGCAGAAATGGGGACCTCTTAAAGGAGCTAGCTGTGTTCAAGGTATGAATCAACCCCAAATATGTATGGATTTTCTCTTGGTACAACCTCCTTGCACTAAACAATTTCGTTCAGTGCCTTCCATGAGCTATTTATGTCTCCATTAATATCTGTTGTAAACCCTGTCAGACACCATAAAAGAAAATTACAATCTTTTTGTCTCTGTGCTGCAACGATACATCCTTGATGTTCAAGTTAAAGGAAAGAGAAAAGAATATCAGGTCCTGGGCGAGAGTTTGGCAAAGGCAGAGTAGGGGAAGGAAGATAACTGAGAAGGCTCAGTTGTACCTGTTGTCATTTATTATCAAAACTAGGACTGGGGATGTGAATGAACAAATAGCAAGGGTCAACCCCAAAAGGTATTATCCATCAATGGCTTGCAGGAAATTAAAATTCGAAAGATTCACCCTGCCAGGGATACCCATCAACTTCTCTTTCTCCAGAGCTGTGTAATTCCAGGGGCATTTAGCTGTAAGATACAGGTCCCTGGAAAATCAAGCTACAGGTCCCAAGGGAGACAGATGTGTAATGTTGAAATGTGAGGAAGGGAAGTGGGGAGGCAGAGAAGGGTAAAGGAAGGAATTACACAGAGTAGGAGTAAAACAGCTTCCAAAAGAGAAGGCTCTGGTGCCCAAACACATGGGCACAAGAGAACTCTATCATCCCCTCTGGACTAAAGAGGCAAGTTGGGGGTTCGGGATGTTTCCAGTCCTCCTACAATTTCTATTGCCCTGTACATACAGGTGTTGTGCTTATACATTCAGCTGGTGCAAAAGCACCAGGCACTTCAGCACTCTGAATGTAGATGCCCAGGGTCTGTGATTGTGAGTTCACTGGCTTCCCTCAGTTTAGATGAAGGAGTGCCTTCCCTGCGACCAGTAAATGTCCTCGGTGGAAAAAGAGAAATGGGGCTTGAGAGCTTTCACCAAAGGGAGTAATATCTCTAGGGAGAGAAACGCACTAGACTGGCCATCAAGAAGTTCAGAGAAACTGCTTCTGATCAATTTAAGGGACTTTCTGGGGACCCTCACCTAGGCCAGAGGACAGAGGGGCAGCCCGAAGGATCAAGCCCCTCCCAGCTATCAGAACCTAAAGGTCCTTGGCCTTCAGGAGGGGAGGTGGAGTCCACTAAGGACCAAAGAGCGCCCTGGACAGGAGGAGGCTCTGCCTGGGACGTTTCATTTCACCTTCTCACTCCGGGGGGGATGGGGGGGCTGAAAAAAAATAAAAGCAGTTACCACCTTCCCCTCCACTTTTCTACTTGATTCCTTTCATCTCATCCCCAGGGGGTCTATATCCGGGTCCCACTGCAGAGAGGAGGTTAAGAGGAGGGACGGGGAATTTCCTAGGAAATGAAGGTACCATGTAATCAAACCCAAGATTAAATACAAGACCCACACGTAAAGCTGCGGTGGTTGTTTCGGCTGAGAAATTATAAACCACGTGGCGGGTCAGGGGGTGAGATGGGGGCTGTGAGGAGAACTGGGTGGGATATGGAAAACTAAAGAAAATCAAAGCTGATGCCCCCAACTTCAAAGATCTCCGTCGTTGAAGCTTTTCTAGAGGGTATGGGGTGGGGGGAGTGAGGTGCGGCTGGAGCACCCTCCCCTTCTGGTTTTTAAAATCCCTGGGGTCGCGGTCGCTTCAGCGAAAGGGTCTTTTGCCTGGTCTTTACAAGAGTTTCCGTATACGAGCGAATCCAACATATTCTAACCGAAATAATAAACACAAACTCCTCTGTGCCCTCGTGCCAAAGCATTGTGAAAGATAAGGCATCATTCTTTTTGTTGTTGTTGTTGAACAAAAGTATTCACGAAATCGTCATTTTTATTTTCAACCTGAAAGCTGGGTTTCTTTTCTTTTCTTTCTTTCTTTCTTCCTTCCTTCCTTCCTTTCTTTCTTTCTCTCTCTTCTTTCTTTCTTTCTTTCTTTCTTTCTTTCTTTCTTTCTTTCTTTCATGTGCTTTCTGCCCTAAGTGAGTGTTAATAAAAGAACTAACGTGCTAGTTCAAGTGTGTTTAACCTGATGGAGCAAACGCCCAGCAGCAGCGGACTGCGCTCACCGCCTGCAGCGCGGGAACCCCTGCGCGCCAAGCCCGGTGGGTTCCCACTCCCAAGTGCCTGGACCCCGTCAGTTCCACCTGTCCCAAGTCTCAGCCGTGAGACCCAAGCAGGTGACTTTCTGTTCAGCGGCCCCTGGGGTTCCCGACACCCTTTGACGTCCCGTCTAAGCTGTCGCTGGCGCAACAGAAAAGAGGCCTCCAACAAGTTGGCGGAGCTGCCCTCGCTGCCCGCCCCCACACCGTCCGCCTTTCCCTCTCCTGGTGCAATTCGTTTCCTTAAGGGGCAGTAGCATGTGTCCCACGTTTTCTTGCGTTTCCTCCCACGGAAGCTGGCATCCTGGAAGCAATGCGTCCTTGGAAAGTCGATGAGTTTACGGGCTGTTTGGATTTACTTGTTTTACTACTGTCATTTTTTTTCTTTCGGATTTTTTTTTCTTTTTTTAAAAGCAGAAGCGGAGAACTCGAGATGGGAGTTGGAAGAAAGATGGGTCGTTGAAGAAGAGAACAGGACAAGTATACCTTTTTTTCCAACTATATTTCTCTAATTAATGCTAGAAACAGCAAAGAACCGATGTTCAATACATTACATGCAACAGGAAATTTTCCTTTCCTCGCACCATGATTGAACCAGCCCCACAGTATCTTTGGAAGAAAGTTTGAATTCTTTAAGGAGGTATTTTTTGGCCTATTGTCTTTGTGCAGTGAACTTTACATCTTGCTATTCAATCACAACCTATATTCTCTTGGCTACCAGCAAGATTAATTTAATCATTGTAATGCAATTATTAATACTGTTTACCCAACGCGGGGTTTCAGTTTGGCTGTTAAGAAATTAAACTCTCGCTGGGTGACCAGAGCTAGGCAGGGGTTTCTTCATGTTGAAATGAAACAGTCCTCTTTATTTAGTCTCAGAGCTCTAGCTATCGGCCATCGGCTCAATTAGCCAAAATGGAAACAATTTTCATTCATTGCAATAACTCACTGTTCTAGAGATCGCTTTCAAAATATACACTTTATTATTATATGCTGACCTCGGTGGCGTGGAGTGGCAATGAAAGAAGGAGGCAGGGAGATCTATCTAGCCCCCTTGGGCTATAATTATTAGAAATTAATTGGGTTCAGGACCCTGGGTAGTCTAGCTAAATTAATAGCTTGTCTAGTGGTTTAAATCCGAATTTTTTGTCCACGGGAGAGAAAGAGAGAGAGTCACAGACATGAAATGCAGACCCAAGGGACGCCTGAGTTTACTTGCAAGACACTCATCTATTAAACAGTGTCCAGAATACATTTGAGTTGGGGAGAGGGGGCCGGAGTAGGAGGGGGCGGGAGCCAGAAGAAAGAAAGGAGCGAGATGGGGAGGGCGGCTACGAGTGAGCTAAAAGGTCTCGAGTTGATTCTATTCGATTTTTCTTGTGTGCATTGTTTTCGGGAGGGGTTGCATTTAGGGGTTAAAATAAAAAATAAAGATCCCGTGTACTCGGAGCTGTTGTGCCGGAGTAAAAGTGAAAAGGGAGCCTTAGGCAAAAGGAAATTACTGCGAGCCCGCGTGACCTTTCAGGGAGGTAATCAATCAAGTGATCAACAGGGATATTTATCATCGCTATATAGGACTACTTCGCCCTGCACGGGCGGGGGTGGGGAGGCAAGAGGAGGGTGGAGACGCGCGCGCACACACACACACAAACACACACACACACACGAGTCACAAAAGTTTGGACAAACCCGATAAGCCTCGAGACAGAGAACGTAGGCTTTAATAAATGTTAAGACTGTCCCTTTAGCCTGTGAAAAACACACACTCATACACCCACGCAGGGGGAAACGCGCACATCCCCGCTGCAGTGGCAGCGTGAAGGTGTTAACTTGAAACCGTCCGCTGCGCTTTGCCCTGAAAGGGAAGCTCGCGGTGAAATGAGCGCTTCAAGCGCGGACGAGGAGACTGTGCTGGGCTGCGCCGGGCGGGCGAGGCGCGGGGCTAGCTTGGTTTCCGTGACCTGCCGGGAAAGGGGCGCAGCCCGCCGCAGGGGGTGCGGGGCGGCGGGATGCCCCTCTCCGCGGCGCTTGGACGCCGGGTCAAAGCATCCAGGCAGCCTCCTCTTCCTGCGAAATCCTCGCGCTGCCCCAGGGGCGCGGCAGGAGAGAGGCGCGCTCGGGGCCAGCCCGCTCCGGCGAGCACGCGCTGCGGGGCTTCGGCGGCCGCGCGTTTTCTGCCCATTTACCTTCTCGACCTTGTGAAACTCGCCGTTTTGTAAATTGCGTTTTCGGTCCCGTATTTCTTAGCAAATCGTTAGATACTACAATACTGCTCCCACCCTCTGGTCCTTCAATACCCCCTCCTCAACTTCAGAAAGGTATGTAAGGGAAGGGGGGGAGCGAGGTGGCTGACTTTCAATAATAATGATAATGATATTACATAGTCGACTTAAAATCTAGGCCCCCGAGGCCCTTTCCCAGCTCGGGGATTATAATCAGCAGTTCTTTCGAGAGAAGGTCTGGCTGATTACTGGCCCTCGAGGCTGGGAACTGTTTTCCGACGGGTTTATGAAACACAGGTTGGGGTGATGCGCGCCACCTCCCAGGTAGCGAGCCGCAGCTCCCGCGGTGTGGGAATGTGTGGCCGCGCCAGGGCCGCGCTGGTTGGCACCAGATGCGGAGCTCGCGCTCCCCCGCCCGTCGCTCCCGCCGCCCTCTCGGGCTCGGAAAGGCCTCGTCCCGCACAGCCTTAGTCTGCGGCGCCCCCGCCTGGCTTCCCCGGCCGCCGCAGCTCCGGGTGCGCCCGCGGCGTAGGTCTCCAGCTGTGCACAGTAGCCGCCAGGGCGTGGGGGTGGGAAACAGCTGGAGCGCCCCGGGGAAGCGTGTGTTGAGGTGAAAAGAAACCCAGCAAGGAGGATGACGAGGCGATCAACTCCTGGAGCTGCTACTGGTTTAGCATCCGGAGGAGTAGCTTCGGGGGGGCACGAATCTCTGCCGGTGGGAACAGGAGCTCCGGAGAGAAAGCGGAGTGCGGGTGTGCGATGCCCGGAAACGTCCGGACCTCCTTGGGTCCCTTCTACTGAACAAAGACTATGCCAGAGAAGTGCTCCTCGAAGTTAAATGTGCATGTAACCCCCCGGGGATCTTGTTTAAAAGCGGATTCTGATTCAGTAAGTCTAGAGTGAGACCTAAGCAGTCTGCATTCCTAACACGCTCCCAGGTGAAGTGGATTCTCCTCCAAGTGTGGCCCGCGACCAGCCACATCAAGCATGACCTGGACTTCAGGAGAACAAAAAGAATCTCATGTGCCAACCCAGACTGACTAAATCAAAATCAGCATCTCAACAGGTGGTTCGCTTGAACACTGAAGTTGGAGAAGCACTGCTGTAGAATGTGCCTGGCCGGGTTTTCTTTCTCGGGTCTTGGAACATGACACCTCCATGATAACCTCATTTTAAATCCTGCTTTCTGCCTTGGTCACGGGAAAGGGTGGAGTGAATGAACCTATCCCGTTAAAAGCTACAACTCCTCTGGCCCCCGTCTGCCACCAGTGAGGCCGTCCCGGACCTTGGTCTGATTGACAGCCCCCTCCAATTCCCTCTCACCCCCCTGTATTTTGCTGTCAAGTGTATGACATGTATTTCTCCCTCCTTAGATTAGAGTTCTTTGTTTACACGTCTTCCTTCCCCTCTCAGCTGTAGGCTTCTTGAAGGAGACCATGCCTATATTCTCTAAGCTTTGTTTTCTCACTACAGCATGGAGTCATTCCTTTACCCTTGGGATTAGTGTATAAAAATGTTTTGTGAACTGTAAAGCTGAAGCAACTGTTAACCTCTTTTTCTCAACTCCCCCTTCCATAGACTAGCACAATGCTTTACATCACTAGGCACTTAGTCTGTTGTTGTCTCTCTCTGGAAGGTGCTTGAACTCACACATCCGATATCCTGAACCAAGAATTTAGCCAAATTTGAAGCTCTTTGTATAAACATTTGAGTTCTAGTTTTCTCTTCTATAGAATTCTCTAGAGAAAAGGTTCTTAATCTGGGAGAAAAGGAATTCAGAAGACTGTGTGACATCTTCATATTCTAATTTTGTGACTAAGAGAGTTGGTCCTGAAGCCTGGAAATCTCCGCATTCTAAGTGGTCAGTAGCTGAAATGTTTAAGATGTTTAAAAGCTAGATTTTGTAAAATAAAATTAAGTGAGCCCTTTTCAGGGTCTGCAAAAAAGACAAATACCACCAAAGATCCTAGAACTTTTTTGGAAGCCATGGTTACCAATGTTAGGAAAAGATGGCAGTGTTCAGATTTGGGGGCTGTTATAAGTTAGACAAACTCTGGGAGAGCAAAATAGAGTTCCAAGACCTTAAGAATCAAACCTTTGGAGGTTCAAATCCCAGTCCTACCTTTACCAGCTCTGTAACATTAGGTAAGTTACTGAATGTCTCTGAGTCCCCATTTTCTCCTCTGTATGACGGGGATAATTATGTATATCTTACAAAATTATTGCAAAGATTAAAGATAATATATACAGGGGCATCCCTGGCGGCACAGTGGTTAAGAATCCGGCCTGCCAATGCAGGGGACGTGGGTTCAAGCCCTGGTCCGGGAAGATCCCACATGCCACAGAGCAACTAAGCCTGTGCACCACAACTACTGAGCCTCTGCTCTAAAGCCCGCAAGCCACAACTACTGAGCCCGCATGCTACAACTACTGAAGCCCTCACGCCTAGACCCTGTGCTCCGCAACAAGAGAAGCCACCACAATGAGAAGCCCGCACACTGCAACAAAGAGTAGCCTCTACGAACAGCAACTAGAGAAAGCCCACACGCAGCAACAAAGACCCAACACAGCCAAAAATAAATAAATAAATAATATTTTTAATTATGAAAAAAAAGATAATGTATACCAAGTGCTTAGTATTTAGTGCCGGCTACATAGTAGAAATTTAACAAATGGAGCTATTCAGAGCTCCAAGCTCTAACATTTGTAATTTGGCACAATGAAAAGGCTTATAACGTGTGTGTGTGTGTGTGTGTGTGTGTGTCAGGGATCTTGGACACTGCCCTTCCCTTTCCCATCTGTAATGAGATTTTTTTTTTCTTTTCTCAGCAGACTGTCCCCTCAAATAGCTGAAGCCTGAGACATTTGATATATATAAAACTTGCTGCTGCAACTAGATCTTAACACTGCAGTTTGAACGGGTACCAGTGTGTGTGTGTGGTTGGATTTTTAGCTACATATTTTTAAGGGATTCTTGTGTACTTGCGCCTGCTCTCTATATGAATCAGGGTTATACCCCGGTCATCCCAAACAGACAGAGTCCTGACCTTGTGCCAGACAGCCTGAGGCAACAGGACCTGGGCCACATGATGAGGGCCCCTGAGAGTCACTGACAGAAACATTGCTTCTCCCTTAGCCATGTGATTGCAAGTCTTTCAGGACAATACATACAAAGTCATCATTTGAAGGTGTCTAGTGTGTCTATGTTACCATAGTCTCTCCCTGTGAGATGGAAGCCACACAGATAATTCAAATAGAGAGTGGTTTTTAATGGGATTAGTAAGTGCTTTCTCTTTTTTAAAAAAGGTTTTTGTTTACTTGATTTTTTTGTTTGTTTAGTGTTTTTAAATTTTGGTTTTCATGAATCTAGCTGTTACCCTTACTTTCAATACATGAAACTATTGATTAAGTCTAGATCCCTGCCAGGAAATAAAAGATCTGTGAAATTTACATATGCAGTACTTTAAAATTCTTTACTCAAACAAATGATTATGGTTGACATGAGAAAATATAGACATCATCAAAGTACATTAATTTACTTAATGTATTAATGTACTTTTAAACATATAGATATAGCAGATTTTCCACATCTTTTTAAAGCACAAACTATAGGACCCATGCTGAAACAGCTTATAAAGGAGACTGCCGTGTAACAAGATCCTCAGTACTCAGTAACTTAATTCCCTTGACTTGGGTCCAAGGCAGTCCTGGTTACCCTCAAACTCAGCTATAGAGTGAACTCCTTTAGCCATGACAGAGTGTGATAGAGGTGTGCCCTGCTTTATGAAAAGCCACATCACAATGTGACTATTCGCTCCATGCTATTTTATTAAATAATGAGTTCCCATGGGACATTTAAAATATGATTTGACTTACAAAAATTTGATTTATACTCACTTTTCCCAGAAACATACCTATGGAGGTAAAGCTCTATTTTTTTAAATGATGATGCATGTTTTTTAGCAAATGTTTTATAAGCAGTCCATTTTCAAAGGTGAAGACAAGGAAGCATACCACAGTTCTGAGACTAGGAAAGAAAGAATTTCTGTATAGAAAATCAATTGTACACAGAAGAAGCTAGAAACCAATCTGTCTAATTATCTATTTTGAGGCCTCATGTAGATGTACTGGAAGTCTGACACGTGATAGGATTTGGTCTTGAAATGTTTCAGAAAATACAATGCTCTTGTACTAGGTTTTAAGAGAAAATTTTCCAAATCAACTCTATAAACACTCTTAAAAATACTTTTCAAAACTGGGGAAGAATTTTCTGTTGCATAAAGAAACTGAAGGATAATTCTAAAATTGGTCTGAGCTTATTCCCATTTAGGAGAAATAGTCTATGGGTTAAAATATTACCATCCATCTCATATCCATGTTTTCACCTAACTAATTGGCATTGAACTCAAATTCTGAAACTGGATACATTGAACACATCAGGACATTTGGCATTGTTAAGGGCTCTGGAAGACATCTTCTATTGTAGCTGCTATGAATGCACCAATGCAAAGAAGCCAAGATGGTAAATACTATTTTGATGCATTTTTTTCTGTTGTGTTATGTTATGCTGAGATTTTCACAACAGTTGTGTTGAAATCACTACAGAAGCAACAATCATGCAGGTTTCTTCACCACACAATCTGGTGCCTGGTGCCTCTTGTGTCCCTCCCCCATCACCCCACCCCCGGAAGGGACAACATGTAGTCATGGAGCATGGGCTCCTTAGCCCCAGGGACCACCTTTCCTAATCCTCCCTACACACCACTGCCTAATTAATCTTCCTATAGCACAGTTCTGAAAATATCATTCTACTACTCAGAATCTTCAAGAGCCCTTAGTTATTATTTTCAAGATAAAACCCCAAATTTTGCCTTTCATTCAAAGGTATTCTAGATAGAGGAAACAGCAAGAGAGATGGGAAAACATGAGGTATGCACCAGAAGTGTTAAGAATTTTATTCTGCCCGAGTTATGGGATTCAAGAAGAGAACTTTACAGGTTTGGAAAGATAGGTTGGGCACACGCCATGGAGGGCTTATAATGAAAAGCAAAAATTGGAGGCTTTGTCCTGAAAATAATTGAATGATCTTGAAGATTCCGATTAAGGGGGTGGCATTATCAAAATTGTGCCTTAGGAAGATTAAGCAGGCAGTGGTATGGGAGAGATTACACTTCCTCTTCACATGTTCTATCTTTTGAGATCCAAGACAAACATCACCTCCTCCAGTAAACGTTGATATAGTTCTCTGAACTGAAAGCAATCTCTTCCCATCACCAACCTCCTTTGGCACCCTTTCATTACATGTTGGTTTTGCCTGTACCTCTATGATCTCTCTTAATACACTGTAAATTCCTTGAGGGGTATTTGTATCCAACTCTTCTTGTCCTCCACTGTTAAAGTACATCTTGCTAAGAACTAGCGGCCCTTTCTAAATGTAATGATTTTTGTTTTTCAACAATTTTAGAAAAAGTTCAGCAATTACTATTTTAAATACTGCCACTCCTTCAGTCTCTCAACTTGTTCTTTCTTGCTCTCTGATTAGACACTTTTGTGCTATCTTCCATGTTTCTTTGCCTTACTTTCTTAAATTCTCTTTATCTCTCTGTGCTTAATTCTGAATAATTTCCTCAGTTCTATATTCAAGTTCTTTAATTCTCTCTTTAGCTCTGTCTAATTAGCTATTTAACCTGTCGTTATTTTTTCCATCTCAATTATCTTTTAAATTTCTATCATTTACATGGGTTCTCTCCAAACACGTGCCCATTATCTTTTCACACTGCCTTGTTGTCTTCTTATTTTCGATCTCAAGGTTAAGTTTTTAAACATTTTAAGTATAATTTCTTTTATCTGAAGTTTCTGGAGATCTAATACTGCTGTTTGCTGTATCTACTCACCTTTGCTCAGATAAATTGTTTTCCTATATTTTAGAATTTTAGATTGTTAGTTCACCTTCAGCAAGACTTCATCTGTGGGAATCATGTTTAAAATTACTTGAAGTCTTATCTTTCCAGAAATAAGACTGTTTATATTTGCTTTATCGGATACCCCAGGGGTATAATCAATTTTAAAATTTATTTACCAGCCTGGGGTTTCCCAAACCATAGAGGAAGTGTAATTAGAACCAGAGACATAAGTGATAGTGGGCTTGTTGGGAAGAATTGTTAGGGGAGACTTTTTTCTTTTAAACCCAGAGGCAAGATGAGACAGAAACTTCCTTGATTTTCTAGACCAGACTTTCACTGGTGGTATAACTCTCTGAGACTCAGCTTCATGTACAGGTATCAGTTCTAACTCCCCAACTTATGTTGGATAGAACTTTATGTCCTGATTCCATGAAGGTTTTGAAACTTAAGCCCTGAGTTGTCAAAGTTATTGGCTCCCCATCCCCCAACACAGACTGCCAGGATTTTATTCACTCTTATGTTCAGCCCCAAGGATTTCCCTTCCTTTCTTTCAAGAACATTTATTAGTTATTAAGCCAAAAGCTTCAGTGATTTAGGAAGGGAGGGATTGCAGATTATTTAGTCCATAAAAATACTGGAATGTCTAGACTTGAAAATACTTGTGGTGGTTTGCTGTTAGTGAATTTTAGTTTTAATATCTTTTCTTGAATTCTCCTTTTCAAAAGAAATTTCTGGGTCCCCAAACAAATGTAGAGCCAAAATATCACTTATAATTAGAATAATTAGAATCACAAAAACAGCCTTTACACATGTTTTTGATCAGTCTAAAATCTCTCTTACCACCTTCTTTATCTGGCCATCGAAATCATGTTCACCCTTCAAATGTCATCTCAGATTCAGCCTTCTTTCTAATGCTTTCATAATTATAGTAATAATAATTACAAAACAGAGTACACTGACTCTTTGCATATGTCATCTTACTTTTCTAAAAAACCCTATGACATTTTTAACCTCGTTGTTCAGGTGAAGACACTGATGTTCCTAAAAGTTAAGTGACTTGTTCAAGGTGACCTAGCTAGTATTAGGTTGAACCACATGAAACTGCTGATACTCAACTGTTTTTTAGCCCACAGTGCCCCCCCACCCTAAAAAGCATTTTTACATGGTTCAATCTAAGAAAGGGGGAAGGTAGGGTTCAAATTCAGGTCTGACTAATTTCTAATTTCATTTTATTGCCCCTGGACAGCACAGCGTCTCTACTATACTAATTACTCCTTCCTCTAGGCTACTGCAGCTCTCATACCATCTGTCTTGATTCACCTTCCTTACTTGACCTTCAGTTACAATAATGTACTTTCATCTGTCTTCTCCAGTGAATGTAAACTCCTTAAGGGCTGTGCCTTCGCTTTCTATCCCCAGTGCTTAGCACAGTACTTGGTATATTACAAGTCTTCAATACTTTTTTATTTAAATAAACTAAACGGGTATTCAAGCATTGGTCCGTATTTGTGTGCAGTTGATTTGCTTCTGAGCTTTTCCCTTTCTCTCATTTTCTCTTAGTGGAAGTTTTAAAATATTCTCCCCGATTTTTTGACACTCTTTCCATCAAGAGGTGGTGTCTGTGTCTCCTTTCCATGAACCTAGGCAGGCGTGTGACTGCTTCAACCAACAGAGAACAGAAGTGCGTTCCAAGGCTGAACTATAACAGCCCATATAGCATCCGCCCAGGTGTCTTGGAACATTTGCTCTCTGAAAGCTCCCAGTTGGGTGCTCTACCTCAGAATCCAGTGGCCACACTGTGAGAAACACAATCCACATAGGTTCTCCGCCCAACAGTCCCAGCTGAGATAAGCCTTTGACTTACCCCAGCCCAGGTGCCGGGCAAGTGAGTAAGTCCCCAGATGATTCCAGCCCCCAGCTGTTTGGGTCGCCTCCAGGCATTTGGGTCTTACCAGCTGAGGTCCAGATACTGTGAAGCAGAGACAAGCCATCCCTCTCCGTCCCACCTGAATTCCTGACCCACACACTCTGTGAACATAATAAAATAATTATTACTCCACACCACTACATTTGGGGTGGTTTGTTGTACAGCAGTAAATAACTAGAGCATTGCCTTCATCTGGCTTGTCAGCTAAGAATAGCTGTAGCCTGGTCAGTTCTGAAACCTCCAGCAGTTGGGCTGTAGTAAGGGAGTTCCTTTCCCCCAATAAGCAGGGTCTGGTGGTGGGCGGCTGCTCCCATGTCCAGAATCAAAAGTGTACTTTGTGTCTGCATATCCATATATAATTTTATATATATATATATATATATATATATATATATATATATAAAATTATCTGGCTATAGATTTTTTTTTTTTTTTTAGTTATTAAAGCCTGGTCCCACCCCTCCTAAAACAAAATAAAACATCAATCAGAACTTTTAAGATATCAGCACTTCTCATTGCTGCTTTATTTACAATAGCCAAGATATGGAAACAACTTAAGTGCCCATCAACAGGTGAATGGATAAAGAAGATGTGGTATATATAGTGGAATACTACTCAGCCATAAAGTAAAAAGTTGAAATCTTACCATCTGCGACACCATGGATAGACCTAGAGAGTATTATGCTTACTGAAATAAATCAGATGGAGAAAGACAAATACCACATGATTTCACTCAAATTTAGAATATAAAAAAAACAAACAAAATAAATGAACAAACTAAACCAAACAAAAGCAAACACTTAGATACAGAGAACAGGGCAGTGGTTACCAGAATGGATGGGGCAGGAAGAGGGCGAAATGGGTAAAGGGGATCAACTTTATAGTGAGGGATGGAAACTAAATTTTTGGTGGTGAACACACTGTAGTGTATACAGAAGTAGAAGTATAATGTACACAAGAAACTTATGTAATGTTATAAACTTATGTTACCATAATAAAAAATAAATTTAAAAAAATTTTTAACTGGGAAACAGAAAGTGTGCTTCAACTGGATTTTGGCTTTCGGACATGTTTTGGGCATTTGGCTCTCACCCTGTGTCTTGAGTCTGTCTTACTGACCTTCTGTCTGGCCCAGGCCTGAACCCAACCTGGCTGGCTGAGAGCAGTGACCTCCCAACTCATCGGTGCCACTCCCCTTTCTTGGGGCTGGACCTTGCCTCTGCCATCCCTCCTATTGACTCTGATAGGCTAACCTAACCTACGCCAGCCAAGCCACTCACCAGAAGCTGAGCCCTGTTGCTGCCTGGAAGCCTTGGTGCCCATTCTACCTTCTGGTTCAGGACCGCTCAAGGACAGATTCCAGTCCAGGCCACCAGCCAAGCTTTGCCTTCGTGGACTTGGTAATTTGGATTCTGGCCCCTTCTTAGAAGGGGATAGCTCTTTCCTCAAGCCCAGCCATTTTACCCAATATGCCCCTTCTCCTTACCAGTTCTTAGGGAACATCAAGGCTAGACCCACCCTGTTCATTGCAATTAGTATCGCTCAGATCTTTGCCTACAGAGACAGGCAGGCAGAGTGAGCAATGTCAGGCAGTGGTCACTAGGGGGCAGTTGGCTCTCCAGGCAATCCCAGAGGCAGAGGCATCGAGAACTCCTGGGGCAGTTCTGGCATCCGGTCCCATGCATCAAGCTCAGAAGCAAGCAGGGACAGCCACATGCTTTGCTAGGTTAGTCCTGTGCTGTGAGAGGACATTTCTTCTAGTTGTTATGTAAAGCATCCAAGCCTGCTTCCCTGCTCCTCCCAGAGATAAACTGCCTAGTATCTTTCTTTTCTTTTTTTAATTGAAGCGTAGTTGATTTATGTTAGTTTCAGGTATACAGCATAGTAATTTGATATTTTTATGGAATATTCTTTATACATACTTATTATAAAATATTGACTATATTCTCTGTGTTGTACATTACATCCTTGTAACTTATTTTTTACCTAGTAATTTGCACCTCTTAACCCTCTTCCCCTATCTTTCACTTACCCCTACCTCTCTCCCCTCTGGTAGCCACTAGTTTGTTCTCTGTATCTGTGAGTCTCTTTCTGTTTTGTTATATTTGTTCATTTGTTTTATTTTTTAGATTCCACATTAAGTGAAAACATATGGTATTTGTCTTTCTCTGTCTGACATTTCATTTAGCCTAATACCCTCCAGGTCCATCCACGTGTTCGCAAATGGCAAAATTTCGTTCTTTTTTATGGCTGAGTAATACCTACATCTTCTTTATCCATTCATCTGTTGATAGACACTTAGGTTGTGATTAATATTCAGAAATCTGTTGCAATCCTATATACTAATAATGAACGATCAGAAAGAGAAAACAAGAAAACAATCCCATTCACAATCGAATCAAAAAGAGTAAAATACCTAGGAATAAATTTAACCAAGGAAGTGAAAGCCCTGTACTCCGAAAACTGTAAGACGTTGATGAAGGAAATTGAAGATAATACAAATAAATGGAAAGATATCCCACATTCATGGATTGGAAGAATTAGTATTGTTAATCTGTTCATACTACCCAAACCAATCTATAGATTTAATACTATCTTTCTATAAAACATTTTTTGCTTAAATTAGCCAGAGTGGATTATTTTGTCTGGAATTAAGAACATCGAATTCACCATCTTCCAAATTCTTGTGATCTTTGAATCATTCAGAAAATCCTAGAGAGACTTCCCTGGTGGCACAGTAGTTAAGAATCCGCCTGCCAATGCAGGGGACACAGGTTCAATCCCTGGTCCAGGAAGATCCCACATGCTGCAGAGCAACTAAGCCCATGGGCCACAACTACTGAAGCCTGCACACCTAGAGCCCGTGTCCGCAGCAAGAGAAGCCACCGCGATGAGAAGCCTGCGCACCTCAAAGAAGAGTAGCCCCCGCTCACTGCAACTAGAGAAAGTCCGCACAGAGCACCGAAGACCCAACACAGCCAAAAATAAATAAATAAATTTATAAAAGAAAATCCTAGAGCCATAGATTGTTTATTTAATTTTTGTTTGTAGATCCTGACAGAGAGTACTATTAGTATTAAAGATCTACCATGAGCTCTACTGTAGTAGTAAAAAATTAGCAAGTACCATGCAATAATGTTAAAAACAATGACCAACCAATCAGATATGACATACTCATATTTACTTTCACTAAAAGCTTTAGTGTTAATATTGATAATGTTAAATAATAGAAGTATCATTATTGATAATGAAAGGCTTTAACTGTTAAAAAACAAATTTATGATTTACTTTAAAATTTCATCTTTGTTTCCCTTCTGACGTTTACATTTGGGGAGAAATGTTTTATAAGGGATATATTTTACAGTAATACACATCATATGTAATTTTTGTTTTGGGGGGGTTGTTTTGTTTTCTTTTGTTTTCGGCTGCACCATGCAGTTTTCAGGGATCTTAGTTCTCCCACCAGGGTTGCACCCTCGGCACTGAAAGCACAGAGCCCTAACCATTGGACAGCCAGGGAATTCCCAATTTTTTAATACTTATTTTGGAAGTACATGGCAAGATATTTTTACCGATTAGTATGCATGATAAAAAAATTTGCAAACTGTTGCAGTGAATTTAACGTATTCATTCTTTTGTCTTTTTTTTTTTTTTGCTTTTGCCTTTTGTTTTTGATCAAATTTGTTTTCATTTTTTTTAATTGAAGTATAGTTGATTTACAATGTCGTGTTAGTTTCAGGTGTATGGCAAAGTGATTCAGATTCTTTTTCATTTTAGGTTATTATAAGATATTGAATATAGTTCCCTGTGCTATACAGTAGGTCCTTGTTGTTTATTTTATATATAGTAGTGTATATATGTTCATCACAAACTCCTAATTTATCCCTCCCCCCACCTCAACGTATTCATTCTTAAAGAGACCTTTAAAAATATCTAATCTAGTAGTTTATGAAATGTTTTGGTGGCAGAAATCTTTCACTGAAGAAAGCCCCAATACCTAAAACAAACAATATTCTTGGGCTTCCCTGGTGACGCAGTGGTTGAAAGTCCGCCTGCCGATACAGGGGACACGGGTTCGTGCCCGGGTCCTGGAAGATCCCACATGCTGTGGAGCAGCTGGGCCCGTGAGCCATGGCCGCTGAGCCTGAGTGTCCAGAGCCTGTGCTCCGCAACGGGAGAGGCCACAACAGTAAGAGGCCCACGTACCGCAAAAACAAAAAACAAAAAAAAACAATATTCTTGATAGGGTTCTCCATCTGCTCCTTTCCTAAAGGGGTCAGAAAAGCACTATTTGCAGACCATGATAGGCTAGACCTCTCTCTTTTTACAGATTCGGAAACCAAGGTCCAGAAAGGAAATGTCTTGGCCAAGATGACTTTTCTATTTGATGACTGAAGTGGAGCTCAACCTACATTTCCTGAATCTCTTTTTGGCCAAAAGTCTTTCCACCACATTACATTATTTCATTGAAATGCTAGATTTGAGAGAGTTTCATGACACTTTCTAATTTGTGTTTCTTTTATGGTTCTGAAATGTTGAGATGTTTGCCAGAGTCCTGGGAGTATCTGAGAAGCTAGAGGGAAGTGCTGAAGAGCGTCACCCACCACACAACCCTCACTTGCACTTCCTTGCAAGGCTTATCATATAAAAAACAGTTTTAATAAGTTCACAGTGCATTTTGTTTCTGCTTCTTTTTGCCTGTTGGCTTTAGTCAAAAGAATCTGGATTGGAAACTCAGCCAAACACTTTCAAAGGATCTGATCACAGTCACACTGTCATCAGATAGAAACACAGCATCACCCAAACCTCTGGGTCTCTTGTTCACACATGTGGATTCTAACTAGCAGAGGAATAAGCTGTAGTAACTACAAGCAAATATCTCTGAACTTCACTGAGATTGATAACAATGGTAATAAAATTAGTCTTTTCCATGACGAACACTACCAGTAAGTCAACTGTTAAAAAGGGATAGTTGTAACAGTAACCAATGCATTAGCTCTTGTCAAGGAGATTCCTTTTGGCAGTAATATATTCTGCGGGATTAAGTTAAACCAAATGTTTGTAACAATGAAAATGTAGTCATGTTAACAGTTAGGATTATCATCTTGGTGAATATTTACTGCAGTTACCTTCAGATTTACTCTTTATCTCTCTGGACACTGATCACTTTCATCTCTTTCTGATAAATTCCATTTTAGATTAAAACCAACAGAAAGCATCCTTTCACATTTTAAAAGCCTTGCCATTTATTTTCTTTTAAAATGTTTATGCTTTTTTTTTTCCTTTGAGCTGCTGCTCACCCTGCCACCTGCACAGTGATGGGGTTAAGCCGTGAAAGCCCTGATTGAGAAAGTTCTGTAAGTACTTTGGCCACATTTGACTTTACTTGGTGCTCATAACTTTCAGGCCGAGCAATAGGTAAACACTACATGCACCTTTCCTGATTTCCCTTTGATTTTCACATCTGTTTCCTGCCACTTGGTTACTTCATGGCCGCACAGGTAAGAGGCCCAGTGTTGACTCTGTAACCTAGGCGCTTATCTCTCTGGTTCCTGTGCTTAGAGGGAGCCTGTGCAGAGAGGTCCATCCATACATGACCTCACAGGAAGCTAGCCTTCTGCTGTCTCCTGATGTGACCCTGGGCAACTCCTGGGTGCAGAATTCAACAAGACGAGGAACTAAAGGTGTGTATCACAAAAGCACTTTTTTATTTATAGGACTGTTTCTGAAATTGTTCTGTCATAATATTTTTGTTGATTAGTATTTTATTTTATTTATTTATTTATTTTTGCGGTACGCGTGCCTCTCACTGTTGTGGCCTCTCCCATTGCGGAGCACAGGCTCCGGACGCGCAGGCTCAGCGGCCATGGCTCACGGGCCCAGCCGCTCCGCGGCATGTGGGATCTTCCCGGACCGGGGCACGAACCCGTGTCCCCTGCATCGGCAGGCGGACTCTCAACCACTGCGCCACCAGGGAAGCCCGATGATTAGTATTTTTAAAATTCTTTCTATCTCATTAGGCCATAAGTGACACCTTCCTATGTTTTAAATCCGTAAAATGGGTGGAGGAGGGTGATAGGGAATTTGCACTTTGGGTGGCTTTGCTGTTATTTTCTTTTATCACTTTTGACCATATACACACAGGGTGGCATTTATTCCTCCACTTTGAAAGAGAGGAGAGAGGCCACATGAACCACCTGAGAACACCTGTGACCCGGATGCTTTGAGAGGCCCTCCCAGAGCTGTGCCATGCTGGTGGGCACGACCTTCACTCTCTCAGGCCACCATACCACAGTGAGCTTGGAGAGCCCCGCGACAAATGTTTGCAACAATGGCAATGCCCTCACGTTAACAGTTGGGATTATTGTCCCAGTTAATATTTCCTGTACTTACATTCAAATTTACCCTTTTGGACACTGTTTGTTCAGGAGAGGAGGAAACCCTTGTTCCTTCCCAGGTCGCTCCAAGGCCACCATACAACCACCAATTGTTCAGTGGCCCACTCCTTCCACTAACCACTTGGTCCTCAAGCGTGAACTGACAGTCCATCTTCCTGTGACACGGTGGTTCTTAACCAGAATTGCACCTAAATCACCTATGAAGTTCTTTGGGAATTCCAGGGCAGTCCAGTGGTTAGGACTCCAAGGTTCCACTACAGGGGCCTGGGTTCGATCCCTGATCGGGGAACTAAGATCCTGCAAGCCAAGAGGCACGACCAAACAACAAACAAACAAACAAACAAAACAAGTAAATCACCTATGAAGCTCTTTTAGAACTGTTGCTGAAGTTCCAATCCCGAACAGCTAAATGAGAACATTTAGAAGTGGGGCATGAACAACCTTATGTGTTAATAGCTCCCCAGATGATCTCCCCTTACTTACTCAAGTACCCTCTTCACAGTAAGTCTTTGACCTCATAGAGATCTTTGATCCATTGGCCAGATTGCTTTTCCACAATTCATCATTTGGTCATGTCCTGGTACCCAGGTTCCCATAGTCCATAATTTTAATTCTGTGCCAACACTCAGTCTCTCCCCATGGTTATATTCCCCCGGTGACGTCACCTAACACCATTAAACTCACTGCCACAGCTACTCCACATCTGGACCAGACCTCCAGAAGATTCCTAGGGAAAAACACATAACCAACCACGTTGGTTGTTTTTAACTCCATGATCATAAATCTGATTTGGGCACACTGCACAGCTCAAAAACCATTATGTTTTCAGATTTTCAGTTTACCTCACCTACACCTATTCTTTCCCCCAAATCTCCTGTATTCCCTTCCCCTTCCCACCATTCTTGACTGATGACATTGCCTCATAATTCATTGGGAAAATACAGGTACCAGAGGGAATTCTTCATTTTCCTACCGCCAAATCTATAAAACCATCCACATCTATATTCACACTCTTTGCCTTCCCTCTACTGGCTATGGATGAAGTGTCCCTGCTCCTATCAAAGTTCAGGCCTCCCTGTTTGCTCTTGATCTCTCCTCTTGCCTTTTGAGGGACTTCATTCTTGCCTTCAGAGGAATGCATTGTCAGCTTCTTCCCACAGTTTACAAATATGCTTCAGTATCTTGCATCTTAAAACAAATCTTCCTTAACTCCACATTGATCTTGGCTATCACACCACATCTCTGCTTCTCTTCACTTTAAAACTTCTTTAAAAGAGTTCTCTTTAGTGTCTCTCCCCACTTCCTCAATACTGCAGTGAAAACCTGATTATCAAATCCAGCTTCACTTTCCAAAACTTTTTGAGGTATCTAAAAGGAACCTCAAACTTAATACATCCATAATTTTTTCCCCTAACTCCACAAAATAATCTGGTCTTTCTCCAGTCTTCCCCTTTCATTCAATGGCAACATCATCCACTCAGTTCAAGCCTTGATTCTTCTCTTTCTCTCAACCCTATGCATAAGTCATCAGTGTTTTGTTGGTTGTTCTTCCAAAATACACCTGAATCCATTCACTTCTCTCCACTTCCTACCACTCCAGGCCAATCGCCATCACTCTTCACTGGGACTTGGCCAACAGCCTCCAGACGGTCCCCCATTTCCACTCTTACCTCACAACATCCATTTTCTATACAACATATTTGTCTTTTAAAAACATAGATGAGGTCAGGTCAGGTCCAACAGCTTCCTGCTTAGAATAAATTATTGTTCCTAAGGCCTGTCTGATCCAGTCCTTCCCTCCTCATCAAACCTCATCTCAGATCACTCCTCTCACCCACTCCTACCTTTGCTCCAGCACTGGGGACTCCTGTACATTCCCTCATCACTCTGTACTCCAGAATAATCTCAAAGTCTTCACTTCTTCTGGGTCTGCCTCAAAGGTTTACCTCCTAGAACTTCTGTTGTCCAGCTCCTTCTTAGCTCAGCTCAAAAGTCACTTCCTCTCCCTGAACATTCGTTCTAAAGCAGCCACCATCCAACCCATCACTTTTTATTACATTACTAGGTTTTCTTTCTTCAACAAATGAAGTTATTTCATTCTTCAGTAGTCAACAGTTGACATCTCAAGAGTAGGTAGAGCTGCTTTTAAAGATAATCTCCAGGGATTAGTTCAATAAGGAAAAGCCTTTGGGAAAGATAAATTCTGAGGACATCTAAAAACAATACCTCACCTTTAAGGGTGGTACCTAGGTTGCACAGGTAAGTATCATTGGCTTTCTCAAATGGCTTTTGGAGAAGTTAGGAATTTTGTGAGTATAATCACTAATTCAGCTCTAGCTCTAACATCTGGGCTCTTTGACTAAATCACATGGCCCAAAGAATGTTGGATAATATATTCTATGTTCCTCTATCTCAACAAAAAGCCACCAACTCAGGGGACTTCTTTCTTCTTTTTGCATATGTTCAATCTGTCATCATCTATGACTTGGAGTGATTTTAGTGATGCTCTAAGTACTCTGGTCCTTACTTCTCAAAGTGTAAAAGCCCTTCTACGGTTAACTTAAGAGGGGACTATTTTTCCACTAAACTTTTTAAGAAAAGGACATTAATTTTGCCTCCTTCTGAATGATAACACCACCTGTGCTTTCAGAAACTAACTGGGAGATAGATACCCATTTTGAATTCTTTGATACTCTTGACGAATGAGAAACATACATGTATAATTCTCCTTTACTATTGATGGGAGTTAACACATGTCTTATGGAATAAAGTTCTCTTCCTTGCTATAATAATAGCTGGGTTTCAGAGGGTTGGTTTTTTTTTTTTTTTTTCCTTTTGACTTCAGAAATTTTGGAATCAGTGTTCAGCCAACAGTAATGACTGCTCATTACAATAATCATCACCATCAGCCTGATTGGTCCCCTGGGGCACAAGTCAGGGACTAAGGAAATGCATTTTTATCTAGCAGGGTGATGAATTTTACCTGAGGCCCAGGGCGGCCTCTCAAGGAGCCAAATTTGATGACTGACACTGGCAGCTGTTAATATACTGAATTCCTAAGTCAGAATTATTGTTTTAAGTATTTTCTGAGTGAAACCATATTCAAAGGAATCTGAAATTTCAATCTCATGTTGAAAAGTCTTTGCAGGTCCTGTATATGAAAGGGAAACAAGAAAAATGTGGGGGAAAAAATGTTAGAAGCAACATTAAGCAAGGAAGGTAATTTCAGCAGCAACCCATATTACAGAGAAGTGGAGACCAACCTCTGCTTCTCGGTTTGGGGGTTCCCTTTAAAATAACATGCAGTAGAATGGCTGGGGAGAAAGGTAAATGCTGGAGTGAGAGCAGACACCATAAGTGGTTTACAGAATAAAACCATAAAATCTCAGGATTGAAATGGACCTGAGACCTGAATGCCATTTTTAAGCATTAGAGTGAACCTTTACTATGTACTAAGCACTAGGTATATTCAGGGTTCAGAAGTAAGGGCCTAGGCTCTATCTTTGAGGATGCAATTCTATCAGGATGGCATTTAGCTACGTCCAAATAAAAAAATCTATTCACAGTGGCTAAACTAAAGAGGGTTGTATTCCTCCAAAGTTAGATCCCGAGATGGGCAATTCAGAGTCATCCAGGCTCTAGCTCCAAATATCCCTACCATCACTAACATAGGGCTAGTCATTCAGGGCTGCCAAGTAGCAGCTTTACCTCCAGCCTCATGCCTCCTGCCAGGACGAAGGAAAAAGAATGAAGAGGAGGGAAATAAAGCTGCTTAAATCAAGAAAAAAAAAGCCTCTCCTGGAAATCTCAGGTTGACATTTGTTTATGTCTCCTGGCCAGAATTGTTCAGCAAGTCCACCCCTACCTGCAAAGTGGTCTGGAAAGGCAAGTATTTAAGCTAGGCATATTGCCATTCCAAACAAAACAGGGATTCTGTTGTAAGGAAAAAGAGAGAATGGGGGTTGGTTGGTGATAAGTAGTGCCTGCCATAGACTTAACAAGTATGTTGACAATTACACTATAGTGTGGTTTGTACATAATAAAGTTTTGCAGAACACAGGACTATCTACCCTCTTGTTAGGGGAGATGTTGTGCAGGGCTTCTCTGAGGAAGTAACATTTACGCTGAGTTTCAAAGAAAAAATGAAATTGTTAGAGTAGACAAAAGCAAAGACTGCTTCAAGAGAGGGACTAAGGGTTATGTGGGCGTGGAAAAGTGATTATTTATCAGAACATTTTCAGTTGCCGCTGACAGAAAGGCAACTTGAACCAAAAAGTACATAGGTAAGGTCTCAGGTATGGCTGGCTCCAGTAGCCCAGATGATGTCACCAAGATTCAATATCTCTTTTTTTCTTCTCTTTGACTCTGCAGGTCAATAAGCAGCTCCAGGCTTATGTCGCATCCTATGAGCAGCCCCAGAAGTTCCAATGAAGTTATGAATATGCATCTCATTGGAAGAACTTGGGACATGTGTCCATCACTCTGACCTATCACTGTGGACAGGAAAATAAGACATGCTGATTCGACAAGGCTGGGTTCCATGTCCACCTCTGGAGCCCTACCTGAACCACTTGAACTAAGAGTGGGAAAGAAGCTTCTCAAAAGGAAAACTGGGGCCTTCCCTGGTGGCGAGGTGGTTGAGAGTCCGCCTGCTGATGCAGGGGACACGGGTTTATGCCCCGGTCCGGGAAGATCCCACATGCCGCGGAGCGGCTGGGCCTGTGAGCCATGGCCGCTGAGCCCGCGTCCGGAGCCTGTGCTCCGCAACGGGAGAGGCCACAACAGTGAGAGACCCGCATACCGCAAAAAAAAAAAAAAAAAAGGAAAACTGGGAGTAAATGAAGCAGGCCAAAGTAACAAATGTCTCTTACAGAGAGCAAATTATGTTAGTGATATTTACAAGGTGTAAGGCACAAGACATGAGAGAACAATTGGCTTATTTTGGTGAGGGGCAGGAAAGACTCTGAAATAACACTCTAATTCATGCTTGAGTGGCTGGGTATGATGTTAGCGCTAAACAAGCTGGTGACTACACATGCATGACCAGGTTGGAGATGGGAGGGGGGCTGAGAAGTTTAGAAGTAATAATAATAATAAACAACTATATTTCCTGGCAAGCCAAGGAAAAGGAGCATTAAGGAGCAGGAAATACGGATCTAACATTTAGAACAGACCACTGGACCGGAGACACTGAGTTTTTACATCTTCAGGCCCATTTTTGTTTACGTGAGCATTTAAAAATATATTTACTTTAATATGCAAAGCACTCTGGTTTTGAAATTTTCCAAACCACATCCTACCTCAGTTGTCTCTATTACACTTTCAGTTCTACAGTGTTTCCTTTCCTCTTCCTCTGAGATAATTAATGCCTTCAAAACACCAAAACAAAGGGTTAAATTAGCCACGCTTTGAGATGAGTAGAGATTGGAACCTGCAGCCATAATGAAAAATAACATTTAAATTTTTGAACCTACAAGAAGCCAATAAGCTGTCTATAAGTCAAGTTTAATTAATGTGTAGCATTTGTCTACTCCAACACTGTATGAATAAATCTTCAAAGCCAAATTAGTATTTTAAAATATGAGTTGGCCAATACGAGTCAGCATATAAGCAGAAATATTTCCATTCTGAATCAACATAAAGATTTACAAACTTTAAACAACATTTCTAGTATACAGATTTGGTCTTTCTTTCAACTGCAACCATTATAACAGAGATTTAGTGACCTGGTTTCAAAAGAACAAGAAACGTTTTTAAAAATATCTTTTAAATCTACATTAGTTGTATTAATCCCTTAAGCTGGAAGTAACTTTATTTTGAAGATACCTCTGGAGGTAAATGTGGTTGTCAGCAGTTCAATAAAACCACCGTTACATATTGATAGAAATATTACTCAAAATGGATAAGAAATCCAATTTTTATATATGTTAATAACAGATTATTCTGAAAGTAGACATAATGAACAAGGTCTGTAATAGACATTGTGAGATGTCTAGCCAATGACCATTCTTCCATTTTCTCTTTTCTTATAGAACCTGGGTTGCTTACAGGTATGTGCTTTCCTTCCCAGGCCTTCTCCACTGGGGGAGGTTGGTCCTGCCTCAGCCCCAGAAGGTGAATCTTGATTGGTCTAAAACCATGATGATGGTCCCGTTCCCCTCACAATGATTGATTCAGACATGTACTTGTGTGATTTGAGGGGAAGTCTGCTGGGAAGCAACTGGCAAGAGTTTCCTCACTTTTACAAAGAGACACAAGGGAGAGAGCATTTACTCCCTCCTGTAACCACCTTGCTACCAGGAGGTAGGACAGCCCTAAGCCAGCCAACATGCTGAGACCAGCAGAGTGGAAAGATGGAGAGAGCCTCAGTCTGAGACACTGTTGAGCCACTGAAGAAGTCAATCTTGAAGCCACCATACTGGGAGATTTTATGTAAAATAACATTCTCTCTTTTTTTTTCTTAATAATTGGGAGCTGGGTTTTCTGTTACTTCCTGCCAAAGGATCCTGTTATGTAATTTTACTGTTTTTTTTAACTAATAAAATATTGAGACATTAAGAAAAATAATAGCAAAAAGTTACATGATTTAAAAAAAGCAAAATACATTTCACTTCTAGGAACTGACCTTCAAAAACACTCGTGTCCCATGCAGAGAGATATATTAAGGTTCAGGGTTGTTCACTGAAGCATTGTTTGTACTAGCAAAAGAGTGAAAATGTAAATGTCCTTAAATAAGAAAGTGTCTAGGGAATTCCCTGACTGTCCAGTGGTTAGGACTCAGCACTTTCACTGCCGTGGGCCCAGGTTCAATCCCTGGTCGCAGAACTAAGATCCCGTGGCATGGCCAAAAGAAAAAGTGGCTAAATAAAAAAGAATGAAATAATGTCATTTGCAACAACATGAATGGACCTAGAGATTATCGTACTAAGTGAAGTAAGTCAGACACAGAAAGACAAATATCATATGACATCACTTATACATGGAATCTAAAAAAAAATGATACAAATGAATTTATTTACAAAACAGAGATAGACTCACAGACATAGAAAACAAACTTATATAAATCTTATATATCTCTGAATCACTTTGCTATATACCTGAAACTAACACAACATTGTAAATCAACTATACTTCAATTTATATATATTTATTTTTTTGGTGGGGGGACGGGCCACACCGCGTGGCTTGCGGGATCTTAGTTCACTGACCAAGGATTGAACCCAGGCCCTTGTCAGTGAAAGTGCAGAGTCCTAACCACTGGACCACCAGAGAATTCTCAATATATGCTTCAATTTTTAAAAAGGCAAAATAGATATAAGATATTTACCATAAAAAATAAATTAAAAGGCAGTATCCCCCCCAATAAATAACATAAATAAATGGTTAAATTTTTTATAGTATAACATACTGTTGCCTCACTGTTCCACTTCTATTACCCCTCAGTGGGCCCAAAACTCCTGGAAGAACAGATGGCTATCCAAGCAGTAGTTGCCTCAATGCCACAATCCTGAGCCAGTTTACACAGATCACCAAGAGAGCCACCACTTTCTAGCGCAAGGCCCATCCCTGACTGCAGTGTCCATCATGATGACCAGGTGGACATGGCTTAATATCTTCACTGACTTCGACCAAAGTCTGTTGCTAAGCAAATCCTCCTAAGATCCTAAACAAATCCTCCTAAGAATATTGCAAACATGCAGGGTCAATTTGACCCTTTTATACATCCTTCAATTTCTTTCCTGTTTCACTCCATTTTTGTCTCAGCAAAACCACCACTACCCAGCTCCACCCTAGATTTTTCCTCCAGATAAAGCTGGCTAGAACAGGGCATGATAGACCTCTAATGTATTTTTACTTCATTCTTATGTGGTTGTTCTTATTATAATAGAGATGGGTACAAATTACCAGCACTGAACCAGGAATGACGCATATATAGTTTGCGTTTACCAAAACCTTAACTCTCTTTGGTCAAACTCTTGCTTTTGTAAATATTTTGAAGTTCCCTTCTCCTTGTTTCCTATTTCAACACAGCATCCTGGTAACATCACATGTCCCCTTGATTTCACTAACTTCACACATTATATTTCTCATAATATATCAGTTACGGTAGACTAATTGACATGACAAATAGACCAAAGCATGTAATGGCTCCAACAATAGAATATTTATTCTTGCATCTAAAACAGTCCTGGTAGGGAATTCAGGCTAGTGCCTTGGCTCTCCTACACATGGTAATTCAGGGACCCAAGCTTCTTCCATACTGTGGCTCTGTCATTCTTTAGGGCATTATCATTACCTGCATCCGGCCTGAGGAAAAGGAAAGAGCGAAGAGGAACTTGGGTGGGAGTGTTTTCTCTGCTCAATGTCATCTCTTCAGAAAGGTGGCTACACTCCACAGATCAAATTCTGGATCAACCTCTTGTTTGGTAAACAAAGATATAGAACATCAAATTCATTGTTGCAAATCAAGTGTTCACATCAATATGTTTTCTGTTCCACATCTAATCAAGAGAAGTAATAATCTGTCTAGAACTGCCTCCTAAGGACTTATTTTACATGTTTAAGAGCACAAACTTCTCAGGATAGATATTTAAGGCCAATAACATAATTGTGAACTTAAACCGAGGATTTTATTTAGACATTCTTCAGTTTGCACAGAGTAAGTGAAGAGAAGCACATATTACTAACCTAAAACAATTATCCATTTAATTTTCTTTTGGGGGAGGGGGATCAAAAAAGTGATCAACAACAGTTAGGTGGGCCAGAATCATTGTACCTTAAAAAGAAGGATAATAGAAGGTGTTGCCATAAGAAAACCAGCTGGCTGGTTACCTAACAGGTGGGCATTACCTTGGTGACACCACAGTACTCAAAGGTATGTATGGTCCTTGGCTTTACAGATTCAAAAATTTGACCTCCACAGTACACCAGAGTTATCAGACTCAGGGAGACTACTTCATGACAATCAAACACACAGGGGACTGATATGTAAATCATAATGCAATTTGTTCATTTAAATAAGAAATATGACCATGACACACAAAAGAATGCTCATTTTGGCACGGCCTGTACTTTCCCTGTAGGCAGATAATATTTAAATCATATTATAACCAGAAGGTTGCTTGGTGAGCAGTGAGGAATTTGAACCAAGAGAGCTATTTGTATGATTCAAATATCTGATGGCCCTGTATTTTGATAGTCTAATTCTGTCAATTTCTATTTTTATGTTATTAGTAGGAGGATGCATTTTCAGGATTAAGTCTTACATGGAACACATACACAGATATGTAGGTATATAGATACCTCTGCCCCTCACTCTCTCTGCTCTGATTGAAACTCTGATAGTCTACTCAGAGCCCCACGTACTCAGCTACTCCATAGTCTGGAAGGAGCCAGAAGAGGACCTGGGAGAAGCATTCCGATGAGGGAGCCAGCATTTGCAGAGATGCAGAACCATGAAAGAATGTGGCACATTCTGTGAAGTGCAAGTGGTTCGCTAAGAATGGAATATAGTATCTGTGAGAGGAAAGAAAGAGGAAGTAGTAAGAGATCAGACTGAAGAAATAAGCAAGAGACAAACGAAGGAAAAGGCTTGCACGCCTTGCTAAATTATTAGATCTTATATAGAAAGCTATGGAAAACCTTAAAAGGATTTTCAGCGGGGCCATGCCATGATCAGATTGCAATTTTGAAATATCACTCTGGTTGAGAAACAGATAATTGGGTTAGTGGGAGGGGCACAATATATGCCAGGAAGATAGAGGCCTGTATCACATGCCACCAGCGCCTCACCCTTGGGACTTCGCTGCACACCATCAGTCCTCCAACTGCCAGCAGTTGCATTGCCACACCTGAGAGCTTTCTCTTGCTGCTGGAGCTCGCTTTGTTGCCCATGGCAGGCTTCGAGGGTCAGAGAATTCATGCTCCGGTCACACCCTCAACCGAGGGTTGAGGAGGGCTGGCACCTAAATCTGGTGCATGTGTTACGCCCCAGTGGGATTAAGCCCCAGTTATCCGCAGTGGGAGCTGGCTTAATAACAGACCTTTTGGCTGCTTTCTCTTCCTTGTTTCACATCCCGTTCCCCTATCCTGTGTACGTCACCACTCAGATAAATTACTTGTACTCAAATCTTTATTTTGGTATCTGCTTCTGGGGAAACCCAGACTAAGACAAGGCCACTGTAGGTAAAGGATGACAAGCATCTGAATCAGGCAGGGAACACAGAGACAAAGGAAGTGGATTAGAGGTGCATTCAAAAGATGTTAAAACTAAATATGGAAGATACCAGGGAATTCCAGGATGGCCTCCAGGTTTCTGATTTGAGCTCCTGGGGGATGGCAATGCCATTCACTAAGTAAAGGAATAGAGGCGAAGAGAGAGGATTGATGGAAGATGATAGGCTCAGAGTTGAATATGCCAAGTCTGAAGCACCTGAGGAACAGCCTAGTGGAGGTGAGAAGTAGGATGTTGGACGTACCGGTTGGAGCTCAGAAGACTGGCTTGCTATAGAGGTAGATACTTGATATATACAAAAATGGTGAACTTTTACCATTTTCGTGCTCAGTATCTAAATCTCCTTCCAATTTGGGGAAAATATAAAATCAATGGAGGGAGCCCCCCCTGCCCCCACCCCCATCAGAGTAACCAGCAAGGGAGCAGATTTCCTCTCCCAGCCGGGGCACAGTCATGTGACCTAGGCTTGGCCAATCAAATGCCCTGACCCAGGATTTTTCCCCATTGAGGGGATGATGCACAGAGCCAAGGGCAGTCTGACTGTTCAGGTGGATGTGGCAGAATTGAGAGTCCAATGTTTCTGGAAGTGATGGCAGCCACAATGAGGTCCTCACTTCTAAAGTTTCTGCCAGGTGACTTTATGGGAGGGAGCGAAGAATGTGTGTTAGTTTACCATCGTGATAGGAACTGCAAGTCAAATTCCATTCTTTGCTTTTTGAAAAAAGATCAATGTTTTTTTCTTAAGATGGGAGGAAGGTACACGAATGCTTGTTTTATTTTTTTTGTTGTTTTATTTTAAGCATTCCTATGTATTTTAAACACGCCTTTGTATATATATTTCACAATAAATTTTTCAAACAAACAGAGAAACATGGCTTTTGAACAGAAGTGGCAATGTAGAAATTATGTTAAAGGGTGAAAAGGATATAATGTCTGGGATTTGCTTTGAAATAAGGAAGAAAAATGAAGATTCACAAAATGTTAATAATTGTTGATTCACAAAATATTGATAATTGTTGAAGCTGAGAGATGGGTATGGTGGTCTTTGGAACATTCTCTTTATATTTTTATATGCTTAAAAATCTGCCTAATTATGAAATGGAAGTATTTTGGACAGTATGATGGGGTCTGGAAGACACATGAGAAGAGGGGAGAGATGAGACAGAAGGGTATCCAGGGCCCACAGAAGCACTTCACAGAGGAGAAACAACTCTCAGGAATAATCCCGGGGGAAACCCAATGCCTCACACATTAAAAATGACCAACACTCATGTGTGGATTGATCGCAATCTTGAAACCTGGCAACTGACGAAACTTTGTTGAATCAGAAAGCTAAAGTCTTCAGAATGTCTGAAGACTTGAGTCATCAACCGCCCCCAGTTCATTTCCTAGAAATTCAGACTCCCCAGATCTCAAATTCCCCACTCACCTGTGTGCCCCCGGTGACTCACAGTTTTCTTTGGTAAACTACGGCTATTTCCCCCATCCTCGGTAGCTAGTGTCACTCTGGATATTATTAACTCTACTTTTCTTCACCCAAAGCTGAGAAAAACTTTTTTCCTCAAATGGACTTCTGATCTTATTTGCCAATCTTGGACCGCCAGGGCTTTAAGATGCCACTTGTTTTCTTGCTCTTTACGCTGTACAGAGCCATGCCCACCACCACTATCCCTAAGAAGAGAAACTTGGAATGTGTTTTCCATGGGCTGTCTGGAGGGTATTTGAGTGACACCATCCTGGGCCACTAAAAAAGAACCAGCTCCCAGGGGTGAAATGAAATCTCTGCTTTTCCAGGATTCCTCCCCGCCTATGGAGTCTCAAACGTCTGGGACATAATGCATATCCAGCTTTATTCACCGTTTTATCCTGGTGTCCTAAAGGGAATTTGATCAAAAGAGAATCTCAGAATATAAACCAGCCTCACCTGCAAATTTTATTACGAGTATGTTGTTTGTTTGATTCAGATGGGGGAAGGATGGTGGAAAATGAAGCACTATGGGAAGACGACGGTCCTCACAGCTCAGCTCCTCCACTGCGGGCTGCTTTCCAGTTGGTGCAACAGGAGATCTGGGGCCTATGTTTGCTTTTCTTGGCATTCACAGAGGTGGTGTCTGTAGCTGAAGACACTAGGGCTGTTGCCAGAAGCCCTGCTGGAGCTAAGACTGTGTGATTCCAGGTTCCAAGATCTCATCTGCTCGCAGAGATGGGGAACATTTTGATCTTGGCAAATGCTCTCATGCCAGCACTCCATGTCCACCCAACTCTTCTCCCTACTTCTCTGACCCCCAGCAGAGCAGCGGAGTGACCTCTGGACACACACCACTTACGTGTGTGTCCACACAGCTTGGCAGCCCCGCCGTCTCTGGAATTCCTGTATCTCCCTGGGGAACTCACCACAGTGGACACAAACACGCTTACAAACTGCTAGTGACATGGC
Organism: Monodon monoceros; assembly: GCF_005190385.1. Taxonomy (NCBI): domain Eukaryota; kingdom Metazoa; phylum Chordata; class Mammalia; order Artiodactyla; family Monodontidae; genus Monodon; species Monodon monoceros. The sequence goes on along the minus strand of NW_021703767.1, from coordinate 96,130,605 downwards.
AGCGCATTAACCACAGGTCCCGAGAGGAGAAAGCAGAGTGAGCTGTCCTTCCCTGGTAGCTGCCTCAAGACCCAGACCCCCAAGGTGGATGCTTACTTCAGACACTGAATGTTTCTGCCATGTAGATTAGCACAGCCTCAGCAAAGTTAGAAAAACAAAATACACTCCCTTTATATGAGCGATGGGATCCCCTTCTGTAGGCTATTCCTGGTCAGTAACATGAGGGTGGTGTTCTCTATCAGTGCCTGAGCCAGAGCCCCGGCTGTCATTGTGATCCCTTTGAAACTCTGGATGTGGTCAGTCTATAAAGTCTTCCAACACTCAGGCTCCCCGTTTATCACCCCAGCCTCTGCCTCCCATTTGCACGACCCTCCAGCCCACTTCCTGAAGTGTTACCTCTCTGCCCCACACTGCAGGAGCCCTTCCCATGCTCTCACACCCATGCACCACCCTCTCCCATATTCAAAGGCAGTGGTCCACTCCTCCTGCCTCTCCAGAGGCTCTGAGCTGGTGTTTCTTGACAATCCATAGACAGGAGAGACAAAATCAAGCCCCATATATTCATTCTCTCTCCCTGTTCTCACCTCCACAGGAACAGCATTTTCAGCTCTTTTATCCCAATCCCTTAGCCTTTTTCCTGGATACAAAACAGATAGGTTACAGTTTGGGGTCAACAGAGTGATTTTAGTTGAGAAACAGGCTCCATTCATCTGATTTAATCTTTTAAAGTAATAGTTATTGAGTTTGGGGGCTTCCCTGGTGGTGCAGTGGTTAAGAATCCACCTGCCAATGCAGGGGACACGGGTACAAGCGCTGATCTGGGAAGATCCCACATGCTGTGGAGCAACTAAGCCCGTGTGCCACAACTACTGAAACCCATGTACCTAGAGCCTGTGCTCCGCAACAAGAGAAGCCACCACAATGAGAAGCCCACGGGCCGCAAGAAAGAGTAGCCCTCACTCGCCACAACTAGAGAAAGCCCGTGCGCAGCAATGAAGACCCAACACAGCCAAAAATAAATAAATAAAATAAATAAATTTATTTTTAAAAAAACAGTAATAATTATTGAGTTTTACTATGTAGTAAGTACCTGATAAATACTATCTGATCCAGTCCTTATAACCACCATTTTGCAGATGAAGAAATTGTGGTCCAGAGAGATTCAGTTGCCAAAAGTGATATAACTCTCAAATGGTAGAGCCAGAGTTTGAACTTCAGCATTGTGAGCCCAGAGCCCATGCTTTTAATAACACTGTATATTGTTTCTCAGCCCCCAGAAGCACGCCTCTTTTAAAATTTCTTGTCCTCTCTTTACAGTACCCCTGGCCCAGATCACCATGGTCTACTACTTCAAGGAAAGTTTGCCACCCTGAAATGGAGCAGGACCTTATGGTCCTTCCCCACCATGTCCTCGGTCTGCCTTTTTCTGTGGAAAAACTTTAGCCAAAGAATAAGTTTAATCAGAGAAGTGAGAAAATGCAGAAGCAAAGAAAAGCAGTCAAACAGGACAAAACAATAATAGTCTAGTAGTAAGCAAGGTCAAGGACCTTTAGTTCCTTCTCAAGGGCTGTAGATAATATTCTGAGCCATGGCCTTTGAGCCATCTTATAGATACTGAAACCCCCAGCAGGTGGAAGAAGTCAACTACATGGTGACCAGACCATAGCCATGACATAAGCTGCCACAATTCTGAGAACTGGCCTCAAGGAAATGGGAACAAACCGACCCTGGAAGTGAAGACTAACTCTACTTAAAACAATCAAGATGACGCTGGTCAGACCACTGATGACCAATTTCAAGATGACTGTCAGAGCTGACTGTGCTGTTTCTGCACGTAGCCCCCTCCGTCCGCCTATAAAAGCTCTTGCCCCCTGATCATCGGGGGGGGGCGGAGGCGGCCTTTAGACAGAAGTCCGCCCTCCCCCTTCCCCCTTCCCCGTTGCAGCATCCAGAATAAAGCAAAGTTTCCTTTCCACCAACCTGGCCTCTTTATTGGCTTCTGAGCAGCAAGCAGCCGGACCCTACTTTCAGTTATAGCCCTACTCTATGATGTCAGCTGGAAGCAACCCCTTCACCTTTTCCTTTGCCATCACTCTGGGGCTCCTCCCAGCTTAGTTGCTCTGATAACTCCTCTAGTATCCTAGTGTCAGGATACTTTGGCTGCAGGAATCTAAGCCCCCAACTCAGGCTTAATTGATTGGGATACGTATATAATAGGATTTTTTTTTTTTTTTTTTGCGGTACGCAGGCCTCTCACTGCTGTGGCCTCTCTCGTCGCGGAGCACAGGCTCTGGACACGCAGGCTCAGCGGCCATGGCTCACGGGCCCAGCCGCTCCGCGGCATGTGGGATCTTCCCGGACTGGGGCACGCACCCGTGTCCCCTGCATCGGCAGGCGGACTCTCAACCATTGCGCCAACAGGGAAGCCCTATAATAGGAATTTTTAAGGGTGGACGAGACTGGGGCTGCATGATTGAGCAGTGCAACAATGCCATCAGGGATCCACGGACCAAGGTTCTTTCTATCTCCTCACTCTGTAAACCCCATCCAAAGGCTCCCCTCAAGAGTTTAGGGAGGCTGCCAGGAGTAACTGCCACCATAGTCTTGCTGTTGTCCCAGGGCCAGTGAGGGTGGGAACTCTCCTCCAATCATATCTGATTGGATAAATTTAGATTATATTCCCACCCTGGACCAATAACAGGGGAACACACAAAGTAACTGGTTGAAACCCAGATTCCTGAGCCAATCCCTAGCAAAGAGGATCCCTGAGCCAATCCTCCAGCTGTCAGATCTTTCAGAGTCTGCCTCAGCTTTCTAGGGGAGTTCACGCTCTTTTCCACTTGGCCCAAAGCCAATGACTAAGTAAGATGGTCGTTCAAGGGCCCAGCCATTCCCATTAAACACAGGGCTTCTCGGGGCTTCCCTGGTGGCACAGTGGTTGAGAGTCCGCCTGCCGATGCAGGCGACACGGGTTTGTGCCCCGGTCTGGGAGGATCCCACATGCCGCGGAGCGGCTGGGCCCGTGAGCCATGGCCGCTGAGCCTGCGTGTCCGGAGCCTGTGCTCCGCAATGGGAGAGGCCACAACAGTGAGAGGCACGCGTACCGCAAAAATAAATAAATAAAATAAAATAAAAAAACACAGGGCTTCTCTAATGGGCACCCCTTGTCCTGGAGCTCCGGGTCAGGAAGACAAAGGGTTCGTCAGGTCTGTGTCATGATCTGATGGCTCTCTCTGGCCATTCCTTCTCTCCTCTTTCTCCATTCACTGGTGTTAACTCCTCAATAAGCCTTTTGTACTCCTCACTCCATTTCAGCACCTGCTCTCCAGAGAACCCTCCCTGCAAAGGTACCCTGATAGCTAGCTGTGACTCTGTCTACATCTTCTGTCTCGACTCTACCCACGTATCTTGCACCCCTAGGAAGCTTGTCCTTCATCATCTACACTCCACTGCTCCTGCTAAGACTGCTTTTTATCCGCCTCTGACCTTCAGTCCTTTGAGCCTCCCCTATTCTTACTCCACCAGCCGCCATCTAGTTTCCCTTTCCTCACACCTCAGCCCGGACCCCATCTTAACCAGGACTTTGCTAGCACCTGACTTCTCCACACCCTTAGGCCAATCCCCAACCCTGGGAAAGCTACAGTAAAACGTCCTTTCTTCCCTTCTGCTATGAGTCTACTGAAACCGGGTTTAATGACTTAATGACAAATCCACACTATCTAACTTTAAACGGGCCCTCAGTGCTGCTCAATGATTATTTTACTAATCTCTACAGACTCCCACTGCATTGATGCCAAATATTTTCCTCTCCATTTACTTCCTAATGTCCTTTCCTCCTAATTTCTCCTTGCACCCTGAGGATGAATTGTTAACCCTTTTCTTTTCACGTTGATACAGTCTGTAGTCCCCAAACTTCCCCTTACAGTGGGTATCCATTGCTTTTACCTGCCCCCAAGATCCAGTACACCCAAATCTTCCTTGAAGGAACAGCCCCTCTCCCATCCCCAGTCCTTGCAGCTCTAGTGGCTGGCTCCCATCTCCTCCAAAGTTGGCAACGTGACTCAGGCCTGGCTGCCCAGGACATAGTAAACAAATCAAGGATGGGCATGGGAACCATGCCAGACCAATGAAACCCTTGTCGGATTTATTTAGGGGAAATAACTTTCTTCTGCTTTGGGAATTGCTAATCTGTAAAGAAACAAGCCCAGTACTGTAAACCCCCATCTTTCCCCAGAAGGGAAGAGCCTACCAAAGAAAAGGACAGAGGAAAGACGATCTGGTCCTGATGGCAACCTAGAGCTCCTCAATCCACCTATCTTGAAGTCATCATACCACAGGATGTTTCAATTATATGAGCCAATAAATTCTCTTTTTTATTTAAGCCAGTTTGAATCACATTTCTGTACTCGCCATCAAGGATCTTGACCTTTAGCATGCTCTCAATCTTCAGATTTATTTATATCTTTACCTGTTCTGCCTTTATCTATCTCTGACAGAGGTACCATTCTCGCTGGTATGGTTTTCTTGCTATGCCTTATTTTACGTTGGGACCTTTTTTAATGTTTCTCTTTCTCCATTGTCTTCTCCTCCATTGCCCATATCCATAACTGGTATTGGCTAAATAAATATTATCAAACTATTTCAAAAGTATAGTCTTTGATGAGAACAGACAGAAGGAATTTCTGAAAGTATAAGAACATGGCTCTTTGAGATTGACCTGTTCTGGAGTAGGCAGGGGAGGGTCATTTCAAAGGATGGAGGGAGAGGTCTTCCCTGGTGGCACAGTGGTTGAGAATCCGCCTGCCGATGCAGGGGACACGGGTTCGTGCCCTGGTTCCGCGAAGATCCCACATGCCGCGGAGCGGCTGGGCCTGTGAGCCATGGCCGCTGAGCCTGCGCGTCTGGAGCCTGTGCTCCGCAACGGGAGAGGCCACAACAGTGAGAGGCCCGCATGCCGCAAAGATATCCCAGTACTACAGATTTAATCTGTGATTTTCTTTTTGTGAGTGAGGTTAAGCAACTTAAGTTGAAGGGAAATTTATATTTCTTTTTCTATGAACTGTCTATTCTTGTTCTTTACCTATTTTTCTGCTAAGTTGTTGGACTTCTCTCAATTTCTATAAGTTCTTCCAGAATTTAGCTTTTTTCTGTGTTCTGAGCGGGAAATAGTTTCACTGTCTTTTTTTTTTTTTTTTTTTACTTTCACTGTCTTTTGACTTCTTATGTTGTTTGTGCTACAAAGTCATGTTTTATATATGTAGTTTATATAAGTAGTTGAATTTGTCACATCTTTCCTTTTATGGGCTCTGAATTTTGAATCATAGAAAGGCTTTCCCCATTCAGTGTTTATAAAGGAACCCATCATATTTTTCCTTGTACTAGCATAATTTTTTACATTTAAGTCATTGATCCACTTAGAGTTTACCCTATTATATGTTTAAGGTATTAATCCAGCATCATCTTTTTCAAGTGTCTTCCAGATCAATAATTGTTCAATCATCAGGAAAACTGAGGAGTAAAAGTCACCAGAAACCAAGGTCAAAGAGAAAAACGCTATCCTAAAATGTTTAATTGCAGGTTTTCTCGAGGCTGTGATAATGGGAAGTAACACAACTTAATTATCTGGCCAGGTATGCAATGCCAACTACCAGACAGCTTTAATGAGCTGAACTTGAAGAACATTGAAACTATGTAGACTGTGGTGAGAGTATGAGGATAAATCATTGATCTCAGAGTAATAACTTGTGTACTTCTTATGCTTGAGTTGATGAAGCATCCCCTTCTCAACAAATGCTACAAAACTTCAAAGTCTTAATCTACTCATTTTTTTCCTTTTAAATTCAATTATTTATAAAAGTCCTTAAAGTACTCTGGGTTTCAAATTTACATACAGTAAAATTCACTGTCTTTGGTGTACAGTCTATAGGGAATAGAGTATGCCTACCTACCTACCCTTTAATCATCCATTTAGAGTTAATATTAGCACTTTAAGTAAAATGTAGAAGACGCCTTACAATTACCTAAGCCTCTTTAGCTTTCCCCCTTTTTGTGTTGTAGTCGCCATTTATGATATCTACACACATTGAAACCTCCACTAATCTTATATTTTTGCTGTCAATAGTCATATATATTTTAAAGAGTTTATGAGGGAAAACTATGCTATTACATTTACCCAAACGTGTTTGGTCTTCCTTCATTCCCAGTGTTTCAATTTTCCCTCTTGAATCATTTCCCTTTAGCTTGAAGAACTTCCTTTATCATCTCTTTTAGAAAAGGTCTGCTGGCAATGAATTTTCTTAGTTTTCTTCCTCTGAGAATATCTTTATTTCCCCATCACTCCTGAAGGATATTTTCACTAGGTGTACAATTCTCAGTTAACAAACTCTTTTCTTTAAGCACTTTAAAGATGTTTTTCCACTGTCCTCTAGGCTCTGTGTAATGTGTTATTTTTTCTGGCTGCTTTCAAGGTTTTTTTTCTTTACCTTTGGTTTTCAGCAGTTTGATTATAATGTGGTTTTCTTCGAGTTTATTTTGTAACCTTATGTGTTTCACTAAATTGGAACGTTTTCAGCCATTATTTCTCAAATATTTTTTCTGCACCAATCTCCTTCCTTCTCGCTCTGGGACTGCAATGACATACATATTATATCTTAAAATATTTTCCCATAGGTACTGATGATCTCATTTTTTTAAAATCTTTTCTCTCTTAGTTTTTTACATTGGGTGATTTCTATTGGTCAGTCTTCAGATTCACTGACTCCTTTCTCCATCATCTCAGTTCTGCCATGGAGCCCATCCAGTGAATTTTTGTTTTTTCATTCGTATTTTTCAGCTCTGAAATCTCAGTGTGGCACTTTTGTTTATAGTTTCTACTTCTCTCCTCGAATTTTCTACCTTTCATTCATTTCAAATGTGTTCAATTTCACTTCATGGAGAAGGATTATATATAATCACTGCTTTAAAGTCTAATAATCCCAACTTCTGGGTCATCTCTTGGTTGGAATCTGTTGATTGTATTTTCACTAGGGAATTGGTCATGTTTTCCTGCTCGTTTGTATTTGAGTAATTTTGGATGGTATTCTGGACATTCTGAATATGTATTATATTTGGAAACTCCAGATCCTATTAAAACCCTCTGTAGAATGTTGACTTTTTAAAATTTTGACAGTCAAATAACATGGTTAGATTCAGACTATGAGCTCTGTCTCTCCTTCAGTCAATTAGTTTCAATGTCAGTTCTATTCTCAAATCTTTCACTGTGCTGCTTTGTTCTCTACCACACATGAGCTTCTCAGGGATTAGTCTCTAAATTGTTTAGTAATTTATGTCATAGATCACTTTTCAATACCTTTGTTATGCAGCTTTGGACTTTTTTTGTGCATACAAATCTTAGGCTTGACACATGAGATTCCAATACGGTATTTCCTTCCATCAAGTCTAAGAACTATATGGGTGTTATCATACAGTCATAAAGTATATATTTTTTTCCATTACTGTACCTTATGCCATACCAGGTCAACTTAATAGTGATTTATATTTGAATCACAAAACTACTAAAATTAATTTTCTGCTCACTGTTGTTAAAATAATTTTGTTTTAAATTTTTTTTTGTTTTTCTTAATACCAGAAGCCAATACAGATGAAGGGCATTCTTCCCCATTTTAGTCTGATTTCAAGCCAATTTTCCCTCTTAGCCTCAATTTATCTCACTTTTGCAAAGAGTCTTCTTGCCATTCCATCTCCTCTGAGGACAGCAGATGGATCTATGTTTGATTCTTTCATTCACCAAGCATTTATCAAGTGCCTGTCATGTGCTAGATACTGTTCTAGACACTGTTCAATTAAAAAAATAACTACTGACACTGGACTGAATATGTTACCAGAGAAATTATTCCTCTGGAATTTTTAAGATAATCGATTTATCTATTCAAGATTGTTAACTAGAGGATGGCTTAAGGTGGGGAATGGACGTCTCTTCTCAGTGTTCTGAGTTCAGTGAACTCTCAAGACTGAAATAAGAAGGAGACACCATCAAACAAACCTAAAGCATCTCTAAGAGAAACCGAATTGTTTATAAGCTAGTGTCTCTCAAATTTTAGTGCTTACCTACTGTTGCAATTATACATGTTCCTACTTCTCATACTTCTCCCCAGGGCCCCACAAGTTTTGAAGGGAGAATAAAAGCTATGAACTCTGAGAAGTACTACAAGCTAATGGCCACAGTGCAAATATCCCACCTTGTTGTCTTTGGGGGAAATGCTTCATATTCAGATTGTTCCCATCTTTCCCACACTGGTAAAGACAATGGGAAAAATATATAGTGAGCTAACTGGATAGGAAAAGAATTTTATTGTTCTATGGACTAATCCCCAGTTAAGTGTGATTAGCATAAACATTTTTCACATCAAGTAGAATGAGGCTTCACTAATGAGATGAGCATAATACACATCTGATAAAATACCAACTGCTTTTTATAAATACATAATAAAAGGGATGTAAGGAGGGAATATAATTAGCTTGCATGATTCAGCATGGATTTATTTCCACTTACTCTTTATGTGATCTTGGGTAAATTATTTAACCTCTCCAAGTCCCTCTTTTCTCAACTATAAAATTCAGAAAACAATAGCTGTTATGGTTTGTTGGAATTCAATGCCTAACACAGTAGATAATTAACATTAGGTGATTATGAATCCGAAGTCAGTAAAACTTCTGGAAGAAAATATATGCATTTCTCTGAAAAGTGTCCTTGGGAGAATTTATCCCAACAACTTATATATCTTATAAATTGAATAAAGTAGAAGAATTTCTTAAACATTGTCATCTAGGGCAGAAGAACAAATCTTCCCTTTTAATAAATGTATCCTTACTTCAATATCCAATTCAATTAGATTAGCCTGGATGTATTTGGAAGGGACCTGACTACAATAATGCATAAAATTTTGTCTAATAGCTGGCCATGAGCTTTTGCTAACACTTAATGAAATCTGTTTAATTACTCTAGCAGCCCCTATATTGGCTGCTGTGCTGGGGTCATTGGAGAATTCGACCCTATGGTACTTGGGATACAAGAACATCTTCTGCTGATCGAAGCCTGTACCCTGTGGAAATGTTTTAATGTGATCCTTGAAGCATGTCCTAAGAAAGGCTGTCAACACATATTCTTCTTTGTCAGGCCTTTATTTGGTCAGGAATACTCAAGAGCTCTGTCTTTCTGCCTGTGGTTTACCACATTGTCTCCATTTGCTTTCAAATATGGTTTAGCTGTGTTCAACGAAGCAGAGGTAGCCGAATTAGAAAGACATCATCAACACTGCTCCTCCAGAGAAAATTTCTCATCAGATAAATCACTAAACCAGCTACCAGGTTTTTTTGTTTTGTTTTAGCTACCATGTTTTGATGCGTAGAAGCCACATCCTTGCACCCTCTTCATTCACTTGCAGATAAACACATTCTCAACATGGTGAGCCAAGGGACGTGCCCAACAGACCATAAGGAAAGCTGGGGTTGATCACAAATCCCCAGTACAAAGAATTTCAAAAGAAGGAGGAAAAGGCAGCAATAAAAGACAACTTATTTGTAACTCATACTATCACAAGTGATTTTTTTAATAACAAATAAAAGTTCTTTGGCAACTACTGTTTAATATAAACCGAAAGGTATGGTATAATCCTTAAAAATCTATAGCTGCTTATATAAACATTGTTGTATAGTATGAATTGAGACATTAGGGTGAAGAGGTATTGACAAACATAAGAATTTGCCATATCCAAAAGTGTGTTGTTGTTTTTATTTGTTTTTAATGAATAGGAATTTCCAAGGAATAAGAAATTGCTTTAACTGTGATCATCTGACCAATTAAAAATCATAATGTCATGGGTTTTTCACTAGCCCTGAGAATACGGAATGTCCCACTGCACAGTGCTGCCCCAAACAGCTGGTATTTAGAGTGAAAGTAGGGCTTGCATTTCTTTGAATGAGGGGTAGATTTCTTAGAAATGTGGTAATTGGAGAAAATCTTGATTTCATTAAAATTATTCTAGTTTTACAGTCTATATTAATCCAAAGAAAAACTTGAGAACCACTAACTTAACACATTTTAAACCACCTGGAGTAATCTGGAATGCCTCTACTGCATTTACAATCAATTTTAGGCATCGATTAGTCCTTCCATATTAGGGAAGGATACTGTTAGAATTGGAAATTTCCCTCCAAATCACAGACTGTTACAAGGGAATGAAACTCCTCAACTTGATAAATAAGAGCCATGTTGGCGTTTCCCTTTTATTCTTCTTCAGCCACCAATGGCTATATGGGGCAGGATAGTCCTTCCCCCCAAAAGTTCAGAACAGTTAAAGAGTGATGGACCCACATAACAGAACACTCGGACATTGAACTTGAGAGAGATGAAAAGATATTTCTGGACCAAAAAAAAAAAAGTCACAGCAAAAATCCATAAAACACCTAGAAATAAGCATAACAAGAAATGTTCAAGACCCCTGTAAACACAACAATAAAGCTAACAAACAAAAACAATAAATTAAGTTTTAAAACCTAAGACAGATCTTATTCCTAGATAGGAAAAAGCAATTCTGAAAAATTTTCAAGTGATATCAAACTAATCTATATGTTCATTCAGAACTCAAAACTGTTAATTGTGGTTACCTCCAAGGAGTGAGGCTGGGGAAAATATTTGCAATACGTATGATAGACAAATCTCCTGAATAGTATTGGTAAGAAAAAGATAATAATAACTCCATAGGAAAATACGGACAAAATATGTGATAGATAGGTCATAGAGGAGGAAATACAAGTTGGTCTTAAATATATAAAAAGAAGCTTAGCCTCATTCACAGTAAGAAAATATAAAATAATACACATCTAAGATACCATTTTTAAATTACCAAATTGGCAAAAAACAAAGTTTGCTAGCACCCTTTTGGCATGGCTGTAGGGAAATAGAAACTCTTGTACATTAGTTGAATATTATGACATTGCTTGTATATTATAAATTAGGTTATGGAGGGCAATTGCATAATATCTATTAAAATTATAAATGCATGTATTCTTTGATCCAACAATGCCACTTTCTACAGATATACTCACATACATGCAAAATGACACAAAGTTAATAGCCGAAACACTGTTTAAAAGGGTAAAAGATTGAAAACAGCCAAATATTCTTTGATTGGGGACTGAGTAAATAATGTATGGTAGATCTATACAACTGAATATTATTCAACTGAAAAGAAAAGGAAAAAAATCTTTATGTACATGCTGACATGGAAAAAGTTCCATGATATATTATTAAGTAAAGAAAGCAAAGTACATGAGAGTGTTTAAATATGCAAATATTTATGTGTAAGAGGGAGAAATATGAATATATATTCAAACGCATAAGAATATAACAATGGTTACTTGGAAAATAAGGTATTGGTTGCAGGAAATACAAGGGAAGACCAAACATGAGAAGAATTTTCGCTATATACCTTTTCTTAACTTTAGATTTTTGAACAATACGAATGCATTACCTACTGAGAAAATTTAAACTAAATTTTAATTGAACACTTTTTCTTTATGAATTATTTGGAAATAAACCTTTTTATACCATGAAGTGACTTTGTAAATGTATTTATGACAATCCCTATTTTTTTAGGAGAACCATATTAAAGGCAATTATATTTCATTTAAAAATGGTAATTGCTTTCTCATACTTAATTTTAACATAAAGTTTATCACATTACTGTAATTTGGCAAACAAAAAATTTCCCAATATCTTGAATATACCAATCCCTCTTGATATTGAGGCAGGTACAGGAAGATAAAGGGGAAAATAGATTTTATATTATATTGTGTATACATACACAACACATATTTATAAAGAAATGGAGGTTAATTTTTAGACAGTATTGCACTATCTCAATCCCTTATCATTGGTTTAAACTCGTCACACGGCCAACATATCCCACAACAAATTGATTCTTGTTCACATACAAAGAAGTAGTGCGCGTTTAAATAACGCTGTATTTACTGACTAGGGAAAAAAAAAAACAGCACATTGAAGTCAACGGACTTCTGACCTTGAAAAATGTAATGAACTAGTGTATAGAGAAAAGTTCCATGGTGCCTAGTGGTGAAGGGCACAGGATTTTGGAGTAAGACCCATCTAGATGGAATCCACTGCCTATGTGACCTTGGGTGAGTTACTTCAAAGGGGACTGCTTCCTATCACACAGATTCCTCATAGGGTTTTTATTAAATAAAATAATGCATATAAATAGGTTAGCATAGACACCTACTTAAACTCTATCTTCATCATGAACTCTGTTCTTTAAATGTCTCCACATTCCTTCCTATGCTTGCAGAGAAAAAAGAACACAAGACAGGTAGAAAAATGGAGAAATCAGTGGCCTCTCTGATCCAATTTGTGGGGTTTAAAAAGGTTCTCCTATTCAGACACATCTCACCAAAGGGGCCCACAAGTAGTCTGAGAAGTTAGCCAATTCCTCAAGTTAATCCCTTGCGAACATGCAAATACCTCTAGAAGGGGATTAATCCTATAACTATTAATATTTAGCATAGCACATTAAACAAATATTACTTTAATAGCTAGTATCAGAAGACATATTAGAGAATAGTCTCTGACGAAATACAGAGTCCTGATGTGTCATTTCGGCTGTGGAATGAGTCTTTGGGGCACAGCCTGAATGAGGCAGGAATAAGACCAAGGAACAAAACTGTTCTGCATAAGAACAGACAGGAATTTGTGGGGTTTGGAAGCACGCATAAGTCAAAGAAAAAGAGCAGACTTTTAAGTAGGGAGAAAGGGAACTCTGGGTCCTCCTCCTAGCCCAGAAGCCTGCAACTGCCCAGAGGCAGCATGGCCAAAGGCTTTTGAGAACAGAAATATCTGAAATTTAATTGTTTTGCATGGTTTCATGGTCCCAAACCTTTCATAACATCTCATGCACAACCCTGAGTTGTCAGGACTTTCAGCAGAAGGATTTGAGTGCTATCCAGGAAGAAGACATATGGAAAAGCAGGCAGAAAATACAGAGAGTAGGATAAATGTACTGTGGAGAAGATTTCCGGAAGTGGAAAGCGAAAATCAAAGGGCCTTGGTCTGGAACACAGCTCCCCCGCACCCCTCACTGCCCCAAGAATCCTCAGACATGGTGGGAATAGGGGTGGGGCTAAGGGATGCCTCCTTTCCCTCCACATGTGGGGTTAGGGGCTGAGTCCATTTAATTAAGTCTTGAAGGATGGAGTGACCCAGCTGCATGTCGGTTGCACTAGCTCTTTTTCCTTCCAGCTCTCTAACAGCTGGGGAAAAGCTAAAAGCAGAACCCAGAGGGCCTAGAAACCAGGACTGACAGGAGAAGGGTAGCACAATTCGAGGTTAGAGGAGAAAGCTTGGGAGGGATAATAAGTAAAGGGCATCAAATGGGGACACCTCAACAGGAGATGGTTGCTCTGAATAAAGAGGGCTTCTGTGGCTTGAGTAAGCCCTGCACAGATTACAAATTCAAATTCAAACTCAAATATTATTCACCTGTGTGCTATGTGGGTAAGTGACCAAATACCAGATTACTGTGATATATTACTGAGAGGAAACTACTAAATCTGTAACATGGCAAATACAATGGGAAAAAACCTGGATCAAACAAACAAACAAACATGAAAATGGTACTTTTTCTTCCCAGCTGTCTATTTAAAAGAGTTCAATTAAGCCATGAAACGATCATATCAGCCTTAATTCTTTCTGTTATTAATTGAACACCTTCTTGGAAATATGCAGATAAAAGTTCCACCTTGGAGAATTTGAGATAAGAGTGAATGGAAAAGAAGTGAAATTAACAGGCTTTCCCAGTTCACACTCATAACCATCATGCCTTGTTTGTTCAAAGCTGCCTACAAATGCATAATATTAAATCAAACCTTTAATGTATTCTGACGTGGGGGAGCTTACAATCCTAAGGCCTGTTCTGAGGTTCACACTTTTCTTTGTACATAGTAGGGGCCATAAAACCAAGTGAACAGCAAAAGGCTATTGTGAAATAAGATAGATGAGAGTTCTTTGTGTTATAAGGAAATTCAAGCTGCTTCCTGTGATGAAAACAACATAGATACACATATACAGTGTAGACAGTCCTCAGCTAAATATAGTAGATCCTATAATGCATTAGTTTACAGACATATAAATATGATAAAAGAAATGATGAAATTTAGGTTTTTGCCTGAAGGAAGACTTGTCATAAATAACAAAACTGGCCAGATGTCCTGTGATCCTAAAAATAAGTAGGCTTCTGCTGTGAAACCCATCACTTCACAGGAAATAAAGTGAGAAGCACAGCAGCACTCTATGGAAAAGATCCACCAAGAAATAGCCAAGATAATTTCCTTCATTTGACCATAAACCCATCAAAACTTCATGGAATGTGGTCACTTTATTTATGCAGGAACTGTGTTCAGTTACCCACACATGCCATAACTTTCTTAAATAATGAGAGAGACAGACAACCATGGGACCTGTTCTCTAATAGAAATTCAAGTATCAATGTAAATCTCCAGAATCCTAAGGAATTTTCTACTGAAATCAACAGTCACCAACACAGACTGACTTAGAAATAGATTATATCTCATGCTTCCTTGCCTCCTTAAAACATTTATTCTTAAAATCTAGCTACTTAAAGCGAACCATTTTAAAAAAAGAATCCAAAAGTACTATTATCAGCTATATTGCTTCTGAGAGGCTGATCGTCAATCATAGGAACAAGGAATTCATTTTTTTTAATGAAAATTGGCCCAATATTAATGTGGGCCATAAAAACATTTGAAGTCTTGATCAGTATGATGTCATGGAAGCTAGGCCTATTTGACACCAGGTATGAACCAACTTTTGTTTTCTTTGTATGTTGTATACGGCTTGATGGTTGGTGGTGGTAGACCCTTGCCATGCTTCCCAACAGTCCTGTCTGAAAACAGCTGTCTTCCCAACCATAGTCCTCCAAAGAGCAAATTCTCAATGGAACTATTTTGACAAAAGGCCAACTTATTTTAAACTACAAAACAAAAAGTTATAGGGAATTCCCTGGCGGTCCAGTGGTTAGGACTCCGCACTTCCACTGCAGAGGGCACCGGTTCAATCCCTGGCTGAGGAACTAAGATCCCATATGCCGCATGGCACGGCCAAAAAAAAAAAAAACCCATAAAGTTATAACCAATAAGCAATCAAATTAGTACCAAGTGTTACTTATCAAAGATAGACTTTAATGCAGATAACACTCATTATGGAAATTCCTAAAGTAAAAGCTAGAGAGTATGCCAACGTGTTTCTCTCATCACAGTGCACAGCACTGTAACATTAGCATTTCCAAAGGCATAGATGATGTTAGATTCTAGGGAGGATACAACTGCATATTATCTCTGTCTTTAAGAAAGCTTGTCTAGGGACTTCTCTGGTGGCCCAGTGGTTAACACTCTGTGCTCCCAGTGCAGGGGGCCCCGGGTTCGATCCCTGGTCAGGGAACTAGATCCTGCATGCCGCAAGATCCAGAGTGCGGCATATCCCGACTGCAGCAGATCCCACGTGTGACAGATCCCGCATGCTGCAACTAAGACCTGGCGCAACCAGATGAATAAACAAATATTACACAAAAAAGAAAGCAAGCTTGTCTATTGCTTGTCACAGAGGTAAAACTGTGGAACCTATAAAACAGCTATTCTGTTAGGCCATCAGTTGTCATTTTTGAAATTTTTGAAACTGTGGGGCCACTTCTTCAAATCAATGTTAGAAATCCACTTTATAAGAAATGCGTTGGTTGAGAGGATCAGAGGAGGGTCAGATCTAAAGGAAACCTCTCCAAAATCCTGGTCTCAATCCCCCAACCCGTTTTCTTCCTGGAGAAGGAACATGTAAGTGTGGGCCTTGGGTACAAAACTGGCATTTTTAAATTTCTTTATTTCTTACTTTATTCCTCAAAAATATAAATGTATGAAGTTTAAAATTTTCTAGGCAAACCACACGTTGAAATTTTAAAAAATAAGCAAAAAACCTTCATGGGTACGTAACAAGATCTGAGCATAAATTTTAACAGAACTAGCTAAAAACTGTTAGCTTAACCACTCTACTTCTCGCCTCGGACTGTCTACCTCTCCCTTCTCTTTGTTCACTGCATCCAGCAGCCTTTTCTTAGAGCTGCCTGCCTTTCTACCCTGGAGTAAAAGAAGGCATAGTTTTCATCTACTCATATACTTTTGTACCCCTTCAACCAAAATTTTAAAAGTAAGATTATACTGACATGCAAACTGTTTCTGTCTTCAGTTTTACAATTTTAAATAGACTGATTTCACTCTGCAGGGTGGGAGGGAAAAAAATCTAAGTCTGTAGTCATTACTGTGATTGAGGTTTTTGCTACAGGTGAACAGATATTGCCATCTACTGTTGAGAAAAAATAAAATGGTTAAGCCAAAAGCTTTCAGCCTTAAGGTTTTGACAGATCATAAATTTAAAACAGAAAAAAAAAAAAATGGTTTTGGGACTTCCCTGGTGGCGCAGTGGTTAAGAATCCGCCTGCCAATACAGGGAACCCGGATTCGAGCCCTGGTCCAGGAAGATCCCACATGTTGCGGAGCAACTAAGCCCGTGTGCCAAAACTGCTAAGTCTGTGCTCTAGAGCCCGTGAGCCACAACTACTGAAGCCTGCATGCCTAGAGCCTGTGCTCTGCAACAAGAGAAGCCACCGCAATAAGCCCGCGCACCGCAACGAAGAGTAGCTCCCACTCGCCGCAACTAGAGAAAGCCCGCGTGTAGCAATGAAGACCCAACGCAGCCAAAAATAAATAAATAAATTTATTTTTTTTTAAAATGGTTTTATGAAAGTAGGATTTAGTATTCATAAGTAGTTTGAAAACTAAAGAGGATAGAAAATATAACAAACAAAACTTTCTTTCCTAAAATCAGAAAAATTGTTATGTGCAATTATTCCTACTTTTGATTAAAAGTTGAAAGCAAATCATTGCTTTATCGGCTTCTATTTGGCTCACCATTTTAGATACTACAGTGAAGAAGAAATATAAATAAATCATCCCTTTTTAATTATCTTACTTCATTTCAAAATTTAATTTAAGGTATATATTAACTTATTTTCTTTGTTTTCTCATAAAGCCACTAGAAGTGCTTATCAGTTTTTAACTTTAGATTTAGCTAGAAATAAATTTTCTTTAGAAAAATAGGGTAGTTAACACAGCCTTCTTTGGGGCCTCTAATAGTACATAGTTAAGCTCAAATATAGAGAAAGCCCCTTTAGGGCAAAAGGCTACCACGAAAGCAGTGCATCTGAGTCAGAAAATCCAGGCACATTAAAACTCTCCTACTAGTAATAATCAACGTGAAGAATTACCTGTCATTTTTCTGATGGCTGGTGATGAGCTGGAGGAAATGATTTGGTGGCTGAAATTCAGTTGTTTTTACACATAAGAAAGTATTTTTCCCTTTAAAGAGTATTTATTTAACTCTATCAACAGTTGAGCACCCTGCGACGTCCTGTGTCAACTATCTCATGCTGGAGAGAAGTGGATGTGAAGCGTGATGTGTGGATGGTACCATGCAAGCCCCAATGTGAATGTCTATGTAAAGAAAGGAAAGAAACCTTTCATCTTTGTAGAGTGTTAATCCAAGTATAAAAGCTGACTACCCACCATGCACCGTGTATGGTGTGTACGTACGTATATTTGTGTGTGTATGCGTGTCTGTAAAGGACTTAAAGTTTTTAAAAATTGGTAATTGACTTTGCTATATCAGCATTTCTGGTTTCAACTATTATGGCTTATTACGCTGGATGCTTTAAGGGATTTTCATCATATCTAACACTGGTAGAGCATTTACTGTTTTCAAGGGGCCCTCACTCAAGTCAGTTTATTTGCTCATTTAACAAATGTGTACTGAACACCAGCCATGTGCATGGCTCTCACAGCATCAGAAATACAAAGCTGGAAGACAGACCAGCCTATCCTTCAAAGAGCCTCGAAGTCTAAGGGAGGTGAGAAAGAAGCAACCTCGCAACTGGGTTTACAGAACACTGTTAGAAGTTCCCTGACAGAGGAATGAAGGAGCACCAGGTAAAATGAAAAATAACAGATCTGTTTCTGCTTGGGGAGTACGGCAGGAATCGGGAAAGTGCAGGTGATAGAAACCTGTATAGTACACGAACCAGCAGAGAGGACGCTTTTTGAGAACCACAGGTCATTACTGGATGCCACATGCTCAGCAGGTATCAGCAGGTGAGTCTAGGGAGGAAATGTCATGCAAAGAAGTCCCAGGTATATATGCCTAGTGTCGTATATGCAGGGAAGATAAAACGGTTATAGGAGAAGCTTATGAGCAGAGAAGTGGCGGAGTGTCTGTAATCCCTTGAACTCTCATTATAATTATAGATGCACAAGAATTTGCAAACATAGTACGGAGAAGTCCCATACACCCTTCACCCAGTTTCCCCTAATGAGACCATCTTACACAGCTATAGCACAATATCGAAACCAGGAAAATGACATTGGTACAATATATGTGTATAGTTCTTTGTCATTTTATCAAATATGATTTGTGTAGCCACCAATGCAATTCTGAACTATTTCACGAAGATGTTCCTCATGGTACCCACTTACAGATACTTCCTCACCTACTTCCCTCCATCATCCCTATTTCTGGCAACCATGATCTCCCTCTCTATAATTTTTTCATTTTTAGAATGTCATGTAAGTGGAATCATATTTATATGACCTTGTGTGACTGACTTCTCTCACTCAGTGTAATTCCTGAGATGTATCCACGTTGTTGCAAGTATCGATGGTTCCTTTTTAGGGACTTCCCTGGTGGTACAGTGGTTAAGAATCCACCTGCCAATGCAGGGGACACAGGTTCGATCCCTGGTCCTGGAAGACCCCACATGCCGCGGAGCAACCAAGCCCGTGCACCACAACAAAGAGTAGCCCTGGCTCACCGCAACTACAGAAAGCCCGCACGCAGCAGCGAAGACCCACTGCAGCCAACAACAAAAATAAAAATAATTTTTAAAAATCATTAAGAAAATTCAAACAATAGTAGCTACAATACAGTTTTGTACTAATAAAATAAGTATTTTAAAGTATTCAGTGAAGGGTTATTTGAGTATTAGAAGAATGAAGGAATCCTTGCAGGTGACCTAGGCTCTAACTTCATGTGGAGGGATGGGACTGAAAGTTTCAACCCCTAATCACCTGGTTGATTCCCCTAGCAACCAGCCCCCCAACCTTAGGTACTTTCCAAAAGTCACCTTATTAACATAAACTCAGGTGTAGCTGAAAGGAGTTTGTTATGAATATCAAGACATCTTTATCGCTCTTACCACTTAGGGAATTCCAAGGGTTTTTAAATTTAATTTTATTTTATTTTGCGGTACGCGGACCTCTCACTGTTGTGGCCTCTCCCGTTGCGGAGCACCGGCTCCGGACGCGCAGGCTCAGCGGCCATGGCTCACGGGCCCAGCCGCTCTGCGGCATGTGGGATCTTCCCGGACCGCGGCACGAACCCGTGTCCCCTGGATCGGCAGGCAGACTCTCAACCACTGCGCCACCAGGGAAGCCCTCATATGTATTTTTTGTTTTTTAAGTTTAAAAAAAAATTTTTTCTGTAGTCCTCTCCTTTGCCCTCTATATACAGTAACTCTGTTTTAATTCCATATCTTGCACTAGCAGAGAAAATTACGTTATTGAACATGTAAGAACAATCTTTCTGGAACAGCATTCTGTCAGACAGAGAAGGGGAGACCTGTTGATGTGGAAGTCAACCCTTCAGAAGTATTATCGTCAGCAGTGCTATTCTTTGCTAGAGTCAGCTTGTTGCAATGAACACCAAAGGAAGATTTGTTCTGCAACAGGAATAACACATTAGACAGTCATCCAATAACATGTATTAACTCTTTTTAAATGTTAACTTTAAGACAAAAATTAAAGTAGATGGATATTCTCACTTCAGTTATAACATTATTCATATGAATTTCCCTGTAATAAACAACCAACCAAATAAGGTGAGGGCCTGTTCTGGGGAAAGGAAAGAATGGGAGTGGGAGATGGAGAAGGGCAGAACTTCAAGTTTTCATTATTGTATATCTCATTATTGAAAAGCTACACATCAATACCCCCCCGCCCCCCCCAAACACACACAGAAGAAAAGATTCTTTCTTATCTTAGGATAAGCATTCCAAGCACACTCTGTGGTTTCAACTTCCTTGCCTTTGGGCCTATATCCTGAATAGCATAGGTCTATTGTCAAGATTGGTTCTGCCTCAACATTACAGCCCCTGTGGCTCTGCTGTTTGATATTATAAATAATCACAAGCCACATCCATGGCATTTGATAGCTACAAAGCATCTCTAATGGGATCTTGCAAATATAGTATCTGAAAGTTGCAAGTCCTGTCTTCAGAAAGGGCAATGCTGGGACTTCCCTGGTGGCCCAGTGGTTAAGATGCTGTACTTCCAATGCAGGCGGTGTGGGTTCGATCCCTTGTTCTTGGGAACTAAGATCCCACATGCCGCCTGGTGCCATAAAAAAAAAAAAAAAAAAAAAAAGGCAAAGCCACTTATCATTGGGGGTCCAGGGTATGGGAGTTTAAAGTGGCAGAAGAGCAGATCCCAGAGGTCTCTGAGGCAGGCTTCCTATCTTACGGAGAACATTTCCTTCTAGGACAGAAGCCATCTTAACCCCTCTTTTAGGACAGGACCACCGTACCATTCCTTGGCAAGGTAGCAGTAAAACTGGCAGTCATGCCAGTCCTTCTGCATCGTTAACGTAATTTTAGTAGAAGCAACAAGAAGCTCGACTCCAACTGGATTAAATAATCAAGGTGATCTATCAGTTCATGTATTTGAAAAGTCCAGAAGTAGAGGAAGATTTTCAGTACAGTACATTAAGGATTCCACCTCTCTCTCTGTGCTTCTCTGGATTCAGCCTTTCTTTATGTGTTGACTCTGTCCTCAGAATAGTTTCCCTCTTAGTTGCTAATAGCAGCAACATTGGTTTCTAGCTTCTTCATTCCCATCTGAAGAGAGAGACCCTTACTTCACTCAACGATTAAACTGAAGTGCTGGACTTGTTTCACCTGGACCATCCCAAAACAATCACAATGGCAAGGGAGATGGGATTAGAACCATTCTGGAAATAGGCAAGGGTCAATCCATCCCACCTACAATGCCTGGCTGCAACTGAATGCATGAGGAGGGTGTGATGTAGGAGAGGCACCATTATGTCCATGTTCAGCCTCTGCACTGATATGCTTTGTCCGTGTAACTCAGAACCACAAAGCTGCCCAAGAAATAGACTCACTCCGTTTTTAGCCATTCTCTCTCTCTCTCCCCTTTTTCTTCTCTCTTTCTCTCTCTCTCATTCCCCCTGTCATCTTTACCTTCTGCTTTGTTAAAACTGACTGGCTGTGAAAGCAAGGTAGGAAAGAGGAGGAGGAATAAGACAGGAAAGATATAATGTGTCCTTCATTTTAGTAGGAGAACTCTAGAAAACTCTAGACTCTAGAAAACTTCTAGACTCTAGAAAACTTCTAGACTCTAGAAATCAATGATTAAATCTACACAGTTACCCAAAGTCTGAAGCTGTGGCCAGAACTAGTGCTCTAGATTAGCAGATGTATGTGGTAATCCAGAAAAAAATTTTATTTTGGGAAATTTTAGAAGAGAAAGCAAAATAGGTAGGTTACCCAGACGTACTATACAAGTCTGGACAATTCTCCTTCAAACCAATACTATCCCTTGTGTTAGTCATGCACTCTTAGTAATTAAATAAATGAATAATCTAAAAATATGGCAGGGAGTTCCCTGGTGGCCTAGTGGTTAGGATTCTGGGCTTTCACTGCTGTGGCCGGGGTTCAATCCCTGGTGGGGGAACTGAGATCCCGCAGGCCACTCAACGTGAGCAAAAATAAAAATAAATTAAAATATGGCAAATGTTGTGCATAATAATTATTCACAGTAGCAGGAAAATAATTGAAATTAACTTAAATATCCATCAGTAGGCAAAGTGTTATCTAGATTATTGTATAATCATTCAATGGAACATTAAGTAACAGTATTAAATAATGGTTCTGAAGGATCTGTAATATCAAAAAGTAATGCCTATGATTTACTACCAAGGGTAAAAAGCAGAATTTGAAAAATAATTACATTAAATGTACATATCAGCTATAATTATATAAAATATACATACAAAAAGGAAATAGAAATATACCAATGGTACCTGAGTTTTACTGAAATGTGATTGTTTTCTACTTCTCAACGTTTTTTGTGGTACTGTTACATTCATTTTATAACTGAAAAAAAGTTAGAAAGCATTATCACTTGGCAGATATCTATTTAGCACTTTGCCTCTGTGCTGCTAAAATAGCAGTTACGATTATGTGGTCTGTCCTCTGTCCCAACAGCACTCATTCATTTACCTGACAAATAATTATTCAGTACCTATTACGTACTAGGCACCAGGGATATTTCACTGAGGTAAATGACTTGGTCCCTGCCTCTATCCTTACAGCCCAGTGAGGGAGACAGACAATAAGCAAATCATTTATTACAAATCAGGAGAACATGGTATGAAGGTAACCAACATAACGTCATACTAGGAAGGGGAAGCTGCTTTAAAAGGGGGCCAGAGAGGCTTCCAAGGAAATGGTATCGAAATTGAGATGACAATGAGAAGGTGCCCAAAACTGCAAGTGCCAGGGCAGAGCAATTTAAGCAGGGGAGCTAAGGTGAGAAAGATCTTAGCAAGTCCTGGGAACCGAAAGGAGGAGGCCCCGGGTGGCTGGAGCACAGTGCAAGAGGAGAAGAGGAGTTAAAATGAGGTTGGAGACGTAAGGAGGGACCAGATCATGCAAAACCTTGATAAGAATTTTGGATTTTATTCCCAGTGCAATGTGAAACTACTGAAGAGAAAAAATACGGTTCAGTTAGTATTTTAATAAGCTCACTCAGGCTACTTTGTGAAGAATGACTTGGTGGTGAGTAGAGGACATGATAAGAAGCAGAGAACTAGTCAGAAGGTCTATGAAGGACATGATAGTGAACTGGAGTAAGGTGGTGGCAATGGAATGAATTAGAGAAAGACCAGAGGATATGATGAGGTGAGGGGAGAATGAGGCAAGGGTGATGCCCAGATTACTGGTTTGAGCAATTGAGTGTATGGCAACGGTGCTTACCGAGATGGGAAAAGTGAGGAAGAATTTGGGGAATAAAATGAAGAATTTACTTAAATTTAAAGAACACTGAACTGCAATTTACAATCTGCTTATATAATCTTACTCTCCAGGAAGACCTTTAAGGATGGGGAATATGTTTTTCACCTTTGAAGTCTCAACAATGCAACATGTTACAGACTAGGCATTTAGTAAGTGCTTGTTAAATGAATGTCACAGCTTTGCAAATATTTCATTCCTTCCAGTGTAATAAGAGTCTACTTATTGTGCAAAGCCTGATTTTAGACAGTTTTCCTTACCAAGGCAAACAAGGACAAAATGATTGACCATTAATTATTCTCTAACTGAAAAGGAGAAAGAAAAAGTATGAGATGCTTATTTTTTAAATGCTTTGTTTAGTTTTCTGTAGTTAAACTAAAATGGGAGTTCAAAGCTTTAATGTGTATGTTTAAATTCTTGGGCCCGCTACTGACCTTCTTCAAGTGATTTTACCTCCCAGTGTCTTAGTTTCTCCATTTACAAGATGGAGATAATGGTAGTTGCCTTATCTCACAAGGATGTCATGAAAATAAGTCAGATAAATTGCTTTGCCCTCCTTAGAGAGGGGCTCTAGAAAGTAAGCATTATTAGATATGATGATGAATACCCACAACTTCAAAGATATTTTTAAATTGCCCCCCAAGTCTTTGAACATGTTAAGCCTGTGAATAGCACCGTGTTAGGTGTTTATACATTTCTGGCAAGCTTTCACCTCTTGTTAAAGCAGTAAATGGTCTTTGAACAAATGTATTTCTCATTCTTTGATAACTGTGCTTCCTTGTTTGTACACTTGAAAGATGATTATCATCTGGCATATGAGGTCGAGTTGAACTCCTTGGTGCCATTACAGTTCAATTGCAGCTTTGAGTTTTTCTCCCAAGGTTGAAAATAAGTCACTTGGTTCACTTTAGTAAGCTACTTACTTTCTAAATAATGGTGAGAAGAATTCAACTATTTTCTGCAAATGATATGTATAAATAATGCTTTTCATTTTAGCTATAATATCCTCATTCAAAAATTGACATAAAACTTCAGTATTTTTATTTCTTCATTGCTGTATTTTTTTTCTGATGGGTTTTCCTAGAATTGCTTTAAATATCTATATTTATTCATTTTAACATTTCTAACATAGACAGCCATGGTACACACATAAATATCACCAAAGTAAACACCTACAACTCTCAAGATAAAATATAGGATAGTGAACATCATCTAGAACGACTTTATTATATTTTTTGGCCAGCCGTGAAGCATGCTGGATCTCAGTTCCTTAATCAGGGATTGAACCCGTGCCCCCTGAAGTGGAAGCATGGAATTTTAACCACTGGATCACCATGGAAGTCCCTAGAACAACATGTCTTATTGCAGATGTGCATCAAGTTCATAATCAGTGTTATATAAAAAACTTGACATTAGCACTTCCACCCTTATCCACACATCCTTTACCTGTATACCCAACACAAATCAAAACCACTTTCTGTTGGAGTAGCCACAATGCTCCTATCAGATTGCTGTAAAATCATTCCTTGCAAACCATGAGAATAAGACCTACCTCTCCTCTTTAATAAAACCATTAGAGGAGCTTCCGGGAAGATGGCGGAAGAGTAAGACGCGGAGATCACCTTCCTCCCCACAGATACACCAGAAATACATCTACACATGGAACAACTCCTACAGAACACCTACTGAATGCTGGCAGAAGACCTCAGACCTCCCAAAAGGCAAGAAACCCCCTACGTACCTGGGTAGGGCAAAAGAAAAAAGAATAAACAGAGACAAAAGAATAGGGACGGGACCTGCACCAGTGGGAGGGAGCTGTGAAGGAGGAAACGTTTCCACACACTAGGAAGCCCCTTCGCGGGCGGAGACTGCGGGTGGCGGAGGGGGAAAGCTTCGGGGCCGCGGAGAAGAGCACAGCAAAAGGGGTGCGGTGGGCAAAGAGGTGAGATTCCCGCACAGAGGATCAGGGCCGACCGGCACTCACCAGCTCGAGAGGCTCACCCGCTGGGGCGGGCGGGGCAGGGAGTTGAGGCTTGGGCTTCGGTCTGTCGGAGCGCCGGGAGAGGACTGGGGTTGGCAGCGTGAACACAGCCTGCAGGGGGTTGGTGCACCACGGCTAGCCAGGAAGGAGTCTGGGGAAAAGTCTGGACCTGCCGAAGAGGCAAGAGACTTTTTCTTACCTCTTTGTTTCCTGGTGCGCGAGGAGAAGGGATTAAGAGCGCTGCTTAAAGGAGCTCTAGAGACGGGCGCGAGCCGCGGCTAAAAGCACGGACCCCAGCGACGGGCATAAGACCCTAAGGCTGTTGCTGCCGCCACCAAGAAGCCTGTGTGCGAGCACAGGTCACTATCCACACCCCCCTTCCGGGGAGCCTGTGCAGCCCGCCATTGCCAGGGTCCCGGGATCCACGGACAACTCCCCCGGGAGAACACACGGCGCGCCTTAGGCTGGTGCAACGTCACGCCGGCCTCTGCCGCCGCAGGCTCGCCCCGCACTCCGTGCCCCCCCTCCCCCCCGGCCTGAGTGAGCCAGAGCCCCCGAATCAGCGGCTCCTTTAACCCCGTCCTGTCTGAGCGAAGAACAGACGCCCTCCAGCGACCTACACGCAGAGGCGGGGCCAAATCCAGAGCTGAGCCCCAGGGAGCTGTGAGAACAAAGAAGAGAAAGGGAAATCTCTCCCAGCAGCCTCAGAAACAGCGGATTAAAGCTCCACAATCAACTTGACGTACCCTGCGTCTGTGGAATCCATGAAGAGACAGCGAATCATCCTGAATTGAGGAGGTGGACTTTGAGAGCAAGATTTATGATTTTTTCCGCTTTTCCTCTTTTTGTGAGTGTGTATGTGTATGCTTCTGTGTGAGATTTTGTCTGTATAGCTTTGCTTCCACCATTTGTCCTAGGGTTCTATCCGTCCGGGTTTTTTTGTTTGTTTTGTTTTTCTTAATAATTTTTTAATTTTAATAACTTTATATTTTATCTTACTTTATCTTCTTTCTTTCTTTCTTTTTCTTCCTTCCCTCCTTCCTTCCTTCCTCCCTCCCTCCCTCCCTCCATTCTTTCTTGCTTTCCTTCTTTCTTTCTACTTCTACTAATTCTTTCTTTCTACTTTTTCTGCCTTTTATTCTGAGCCGTGTGGATGAAAGGCTCTTGGTGCTGCAGTCAGGAGTCAATGCTGTGCCTCTGAGGTGGGAGAGCCAACTTCAGGACACTGGTCCACAAAAGACGTCCCAGCTCCACATAATATCAAACAGCAAAAATCTCCCAGAGATCTCCATCTCAACACCAGCACCCAGCTTCACTCAACGACCAGCAAGCTACAGTGCTGGACATCCTATGCCAAACAACTAGCAAGACAGGAACACAACCCCACACATTAGCAGAGAGGCTGCCTAAAATCATAATAAGTCCACAGACACCCCAAAACACACCACCAGACGTGGACCTGCCCACCAGAAACACAAGATCCAGCCTCATCCACCAGAACACAGGCACTAGTCCCCTCCACCAGGAAGCCTACACAACCCACTGAACCAACCTTAGCCACTGGGGACAGACACCAAAATCAACGGGAACTACGAACCTGCAGCCTGCAAAAAGGAGACCCCAAATACAGTAAGATAAGCAAAATGAGAAGACAGGAAAACACACAGCAGATGAAGGAGCAAGATAAAACCCCACCAGACCTAACAAATGAAGGGGAAATAGGCAGTCTACCTGAAAAAGAATTCAGAATAATGATAGTAAAGATGATCCAAAATCTTGGAAATAGAATGGACAAAATGCAAGAAACATTTAACAAGGACCTAGAAGAACTAAAGATGAAGCAAACAATGAGAAACAACACAATAAATGAAATTAAAAATACTCTAGATGGGATCAATAGCAGAATAACTGAGGCAGAAGAACGGATAAGTGACCTGGAAGATAAAATAGTGGAAATAACTACTGCAGAGCAGAATAAAGAAAAAAGAATGAAAAGAACTGAAGACAGTCTCAGAGACCTCTGGGACAACATTAAACGCACCAACATTCGAAGTATAGGGGTTCCAGAAGAAGAAGAGAAAAAGAAACGGACTGAGAAAATATTTGAAGAGATTATAGTTGAAAACTTCCCTAATATGGGAAAGGAAATAGTTAACCAAGTCCAGGAAGCACAGAGAGTCCCATACAGGATAAATCCAAGGAGAAATATGCCAAGACACATATTAATCAAACTGTCAAAAATTAAATACAAAGAAAACATATTAAAAGCAGCAAGGGAAAAACAACAAATAACACACAAGGGAATCCCCATAAGGTTAACAGCTGATCTTTCAGCAGAAACTCTGCAGGCCAGAAGGGACTGGCAGAACATACTTAAAGTGATGAAGGAGAAAAACCTGCAACCAAGATTACTCTACCCAGCAAGGATCTCATTCAGATTTGATGGAGAAATTAAAACCTTTACAGACAACCAAAAGCTGAGAGAGTTCAGCACCACCAAACCAGCTTTACAACAGCTGCTAAAGGAACTTCTCTAGGCAAGAAACACAAGAGAAGGAAAAGACCTACAACAACGAACCCAAAACAGTTAAGAAAATGGGAATAGGAACATACACATCGATAATTACCTTAAATGTAAATGGACTAAATGTTCCCACCAAAAGACACAGATTGGCTGAATGGATACAAAAACAAGACCCATATATTTGCTGTCTACAAGAGACCCACTTCCGACCTAGAGACACATACAGACTGAAAGTAAGGGGATGGAAAAAGATATTTCATGCAAATGGAAACCAAAAGAAAGCTGGAGTAGCAATTCTCGTATCAGACAAAATAGACTTTAAAGACTATTAGAAGAGACAAAGAAGGACACTACATAATGATCAAGGGATCAATCCAAGAAGAAGATATAACAATTGTAAATATTTATGCACCCAACATAAGAGCACCTCAACACATAAGGCAAATACTAACAGCCATAAAATGGGAAATCGACAGTAACACATTCATAGTAGGGGACTTTAACACCCCACTTTCACCAATGGACTGATCATGCAAAATGAAAATAAATAAGGAAACACAAGCTTTAAATGATACATTAAACAAGATGGACTTAATTGTTATTTATAGGACATTCCATCCAAAAACAACAGAATACACATTTTTCTCAAGTGCTCATGGAACATTCTCCAGGATAGATCATATCTTGGGTCACAGGTCAAGCCTTGGTAAATTTAAGAAAATTGAAATCGTATCAAGTATCTTTTCCGACCACAACGCTATGAGACTAGATATCAATTACAGGAAAAGATCTGTAAAAAAATACAAACACATGGAGGCTAAACAATACACTACTTAATAACGAAGTGATCACTGAAGAAATCAAAGAGGAAATAAAAAAATAAGGGTAGGGTAAGCTGTGACAAAGCGAGAGAGAGGCATGGACATATATACACTACCAAACGTAAGGTAGATAGCTAGTGGGAAGCAGCCGCATAGCACAGGGAGATCAGCTTGGTGCTTTGTGACCGCCTGGAGGGGTGGGATAGAGAGGGTGGGAGGGAGGGAGACGCAAGAGGGAAGAGATATGGGAACATATGTATGTGTATAACTGATTCACTTTGTTATAAAGCAGAAACTAACATACCATTGTAAAGCAATTATACTCCAATAAAGATGTAAAAAAAAACATTAAAGGTAAGTCTTAGTATATCCATTTAATAAATGTGGAATTTGAAGTTGGGAGACTTATACTAGATTCTTTTGGCCAGGTCAGAACCCAGGTTAAAATCGTTTGACCATTTCTTCCTGTTTCCTTTTTCTCTCAAGGAAGAAATGAGAATTTGAAGATACTGTTATCAAACAAAGTTTGTGTGCATGATGCAGAGTGAGGACAAATAAACCAAAACGTCAGAGTTTGGAGCAGAGAAAGGTTTATTGCAGGGCCAAGCAAAGAGAACTGGTGGCTTGTGCTCAGAAAACCTGAACTCCCCATTGGTTTTGGGGGAAGAGTTTTTATAGGCAAAATTTGGGGCGAGGGCTGCAGGGTGTATGACTTTCTTCTGATTGGCTGGTGGTGAGGTAACCCAGGGTGGTGCTCCAGGAATCTTGTGCTCAGCCTGAACTTGCCATCCTCTATCTGGGTGGGGACCTTAGTTCTGCCGAAGAACTCAAAGATATTGTTATAACTATTCCTTGAGGAGGGACTGGGACCCTGCCCCAAGGCTACACTATTGCTTCTTGACTGCTCCTCCCTTGTTTCTGCATTCTCTCTCCTCCCTGATTAGCAACTGTTTGAACCTGCCCTTTGAAGCTCAGGGAAGTTCATGGAGGCTAAGTGAAGCCTATTTCCTACAAACTATTGGGTTGGCCAAAAAATGTGTTGGGGTTTTTCCATAAGATGTTATGGAAGGTACAGTGGTTAAGAATCTGCCTGCCAATGCAGGGGACATGGGTTCCATCCCTGGTCCGGGAAGATCTCACATGCCGCGGAGCAACTAAGCCTGTGCAACTAATGAGCCTGTGCTCTAGAGCCCACGAGCCACAACTACTGAGCCCACATGCTGCAACTACTGAAGCCTGTGTGCCTAGAGCCTGTGTTCCACAACAATAGAACCCACTGCAATGAGAAGCCCGCAACAAAGAGTAGCCCCTACTCGCCACAACTAGAGAAAGCCCATGCTCATCAACGAAGACCCAATGCAGCCAAAAAAAAAAAAAATGTTATGGAAATACCTGAATGAACTTTTTGGCCAACCTAATAGAAATGGGCGACACAGAAAGGATTTGTACCCAGGAGCCCCACAGGGTCCTGCTTGGTTTCAATACTGCACACCGTGATGACTTTCTAAGAAGGGAGATCTAAACCAAGGTGGAGGAAAGGTATGGGAGAAATGTCCTCAATTCCACCAGGTGAAGGTATAAGCCTCCTCATGTTACCAAGTCCAAGCTCGCTCTGCTTGCTGCATGACAGGCCAATGAGTCGGGAGATGAGGTGTTGAGATAAGGAATACGACTTTATTTGGAAAGTTGGCAGACCAAGAAGATGGCAGACTAGTGTCTCTGAAAAACCATCTTACTGGGGTTTGGATGCCAGTTTCTTTTGTAGAACAGAGAGGGGGAGGAAGTAAAGTAAGAAGGCCATAAGATTCACACATGTCCCCTGGAATGGCCAGCCTCGAGGAGGGGATATGTTAATTTCTTCTTTCTTCAGCTATCTACAGGTGGACAGGGTCAGGATGTTTCCCTGAACAAAGGCACTTTTGTTAAACATTCAGGCAGAGGGGCAGTGTTCCCTGAGGCAGGCCATTGTGTATAGACAGTATCCTTTTAGTGAACAAAAGCAACGGGAAGCAAAGGTTAAAGTAAAAGAAACAGATCCAGCTTGTAGTCAGATTTCGCTCTCCCGTGTTACACTCACAGCCCCACCAGGATCTGACAGAATAGACACTGAAGGACAGGCCTATGCCTCAGGCTGATTCATAGAGCAAATATCGTAGGTGTCCTAAATGTGGGGGAGGAGTTCCAGTTCTATTTTCAGAATATTATTAAAGTTTTATTTTGAAATTTCTGTCTTTAGTGATATTCCCAGGGGCCTATAAAAGATGCTAAGAGCATAGCCTCCTTTCACATACAGTTACCTTGCATAGGCCTTTAACTGGTGGGATGGCCCAAACTCCCATACTTCTGGGAAAATCATTCCTGACTTCTAGTATCATTGAATTTGCGTAGGCCAAAGGTCACAGATTAGTAGCTATGATGGGCCAGATTTTTCCTCAAAAGGTTTTTTGAGTGGCCCATTGCAATGACTTCTGACACCAACACCCAAGTTAGGCCAAACTTCACAGGTTAAGGGCACAGGTCTCCACAAGACTGCCCTTACTTCAGACACCAGCTTAAAGTCTGGGGTTCCCCAAGCCATCTCCACTTCTGACCAGCTGGCTACAATTCAGCTGGCTAACCCTCAGCTTAGATAATTCACTGGAATGACTTGCAGAACTCAGAAAAGTGCTATACTTACGATTACAGTTTTATTATAGAAAAAGGATTCAAATCCAAACCAGCCAAAGAGAGAGATGTATAGGGTGAGGTCTGGGAGGGCCCCCAATGTGAAGCTTTCTCACCCAAGCTTCAAAGTGTCCAGAGTTTTGACTGGGACTTCATTACATCAGCATGATTTGTTGAGTCATTAGTCGGTCTCTAGCCCCACTCCTCTCCTAGGAGGTCTGGCTGATAAGGACATGTTTGGTCTTGTTGATGTGACCAGTCCCATCTAGGTCATCCCATAAGCTATTAGTGTTGTCTGAGGGGCCCACCAGGAATAAGAAAGGCACTCCTACCAATCAGGAAATTCCAAGGATATGGAAGCTACTTCTCAGGACTCAGGAATAAAAGCCATCCAAATTCTTTATTATACACACACACAATATGTAATTTTATTTTAAATTAACTGTCAACATTTTAAAATCAGTCTTCACATAAACTAAACTTTTTGTCTCCCCCTGAAATATTTCCAATTTTAGGCCTCCGTTCCCACAAGGCTGCTTCCCCTTTAAAAAGGGTATTTCCCCACCATCTCCACAGTCTTATTCTTGGTGTGATTCACTCCTTTTGTTTCCTTCTGGTGCACTGCAGACATTTAAATTTGCAAACCTTGGCCTAAGCCTTGGGTATTTTTGCTGTTTTTACTTCCATCACACATTATTACCTTAAAAGAATAAATGGGGAAGGAATGACAATTACCTTTTGTCATTTCATTTTCACCTTAGTTTAATTTAAAACTACTTTTCCTCTACACTTTGTGTGAATGCGGGTGCAGGTGTCTTCTATTTGTCTCTTATGTCTTGAGCCAGGCCAACGTGGAATTTTTCACCGCAGAACCAGGACAAACTAAATTAAAACTCACATCATCCTCATAATCAAAAACCACAGCCAACCCAGGACCTTGGAAAAGAAGCCTCTCTTTCAAAAGACAAAACAAAACCCATGTTTCTCAATATTTTTAAAGCTGTAATTTCCTTCACAAGCATTAAATTCTCACATTCTCCTTTATTATTTGAAATTCATCATAAGTAACTAAAAATAAATAAAGGAGACAAATAGTTATTTTCAAATTTCATTTACCCCTTCCCCCATTAAAACCCTTTGCAAATCACTGTTTAAATAATCTTAAAGGCATGAAATAAGCTCCAAGTACTTCAGGGGCCATGTGGATACATGCAGTCTCTCTCAGGTACAGGGGTTGCATAGACCTTGAAGTATAGGCAATCCTCAGTATTCGCAGATTCCATATTTGTAAATCCACCTACTAAAATTTATTTGTAACCCCAAAATCAATAGCTACAGCGTTTTTACAGTCATTCATGGACACATGCTGAGCAGTGAAAAATTTGAGTCACTTGACACAAAGTTTCCCCACTGAGGTCCAACAAGGTGACACGCTGCCTACTTATTCCAAAAAGAACACTGTAAACAAGTGCCCTTTTTGTGATCTATTTAGTGGAACTTTTTTTTTTTTTTTCATTTTTGTGCTTGTTGATGATTTTGCTGTTTAAAATGACCCCAAGTATAGTGCTGAAGTGCTGTCTGGTGTTCCTAAGTGAAAGAAGGCTGTGATATGCCTACAGAAAATATATGTGTAGATAAGCTCATATACAGGCAAGAGCTATATATAGTGTTGTTGAATATGAGTTCAATGATAATGAATCAATAGTATATATTAAATAAGGTGTCTTTAAATAGAGACACACATAAAACAAGATTATTCGTTGATCAGTTGATGAAAATGATGTGACTAGAGGCTCTCAGGAACCTAATCTTGTATTTCCCCTAGGGGAAATGGTTTCGTATTCACTAATTCAGTGTTAAGGTGACTTTATAGAACAAACTACCACAAATAACAAGAATGAACTGTACTTGTAAACTAGTGAAACACACAATGGACTTTCCAGCACAAAATCCTATCAAAGAAGGTTGTGGAGGAAAGAGAGCAGGGGATGAAAACTAAGCTCACAGGCAAGTAACCTTTAAAGATGTTATTTTATTTTAAACCAGAAAACGGTGGTGGAGCTAACACGAATCATCTTTCCCAGGCAAGCCAATGCAGCATTAAGGTGCCACATAGTAAATGGAACACTGGACTTTAAAGTTCAGGGGGCTAACTGCCGGTTCCAACTCCGCAAAAAATTAACTTAGCCAAGGGAGTTTCTTCATCTGGTAGAGGGACTCAAATCTTGTAGCAATAAGAAGTCACATTTGCCATAATTATTATCTCCAAAATGTTATCATGTAAATTATCTCATTGGTTGAACTCTATGGCCCCTTCTTGCTCCAAAATTATATAATTTAAGGAAGAGGATCATTCTGCCAAAACAGAAAAAAATATATCAAATGTTCATAATACTGAGAATTTTCCTTTGGAATGTTTATAAGACATTTGTCAAGGAGAGGATTTCAAGTATAAGAACTAGAAAACGGCTGTGGTCTTTTAAATTGTATTTATTAAATCACTACTTTCTTTTTAAAAATGAGAGAGGGGGACTTCCCCGGCAGTCCAGTGGTTAAGACTCTGGGCTTCCACTGCAGGGGGCATGTGTTTGGGAAACCCTGCAGGCCTCAGGAGGCCGAAAGAAAAAAAGAAAAAAAAAAAAAAGGCCTTGTCCCCAGTAGGTGGCCATCCTTGCCTCAGGGCAGACTCCATCACAAATTTTGTACATGTGGAGAAGCAAAAGTACCACTAGATGGAGCAGGAACAAAAGACATCTATTTATTTCTAGTTCAAGGAACCCTGGCAGTCTTCAAAAGCGATCTTAAAAGGTCACTTTCTGAGTAAATGGAAGCTTAGTGAAGCTAGCTGAGTTACCTGAAAAACCAAGAAAAATCTTTGGCAAAATCAAAACGAGAACGTCATTCACTAACTTACCCCATGTTCTTTCCACAAAACCATGCTGATGGGAAAACTTTTCCCTTCTTAGAGAACATTACCAGAAACAGGGCAGTCCAGGTTTTTCACATTTCTTAACTGAAAGCTAAGAATTGTATTAGACGACACCGAGGGACCTACTTCAGGCAATAGGATGAAATGCTAGACATGTTCATGTAGATACTGACATGGTCCTGATTTTTCTTTTCCATTGTCGGGTCCAGCTCCAGGCTGGATATCACACTGATAATTTGCCTTTACAATTCAGGCTGCAGGGTACTCTCTCTCCCAGCAATTGCCGCCAGAATAGCTGTCTCAAGGAAGTGAAGGCACTGACTTCAATTCCCACATAAACCTGGAAGTTAGATTTCGGAGACGAATGGGCAGAATGACCTGTTGATTGTTTCCTAATGGGCCTTTTTCTTTTTTTCCCCCCCTTGGCAAAGAAACCTCACCCAATTCTTGGGGGGGGGGGAATATATATTTCTTCGTACACTTTTCCGTCACCACTTAATACTTTGCACCCAAAGACGGAGACAAAGATGAAAAGCAACGACCATTAAGGAAGAATTTCCACAGTTTTAAGAACAGACTAGATCTTCCAGTTAACAAATATTAAGTGTTTAATAATCTCACAAAAAAACACTTCTCTTCCATACCCGATTGTCGGGACTGATCGGGATATACTTTGGAAGAGGCAAAAACCTCGACAAAATCCGCAGAGCAGGAACTGCGTTGTGATACTATGATAAAGGGCAACAAAACCAGAGGAGGGGGAGGACAAAAAAGCCCTACACAGGAACGGCCAGCTGGCTATTCGTCTCACTGCCCGTTCACTGGGACCAATTTTGGAGGTGCCTCCACGTGTCCTTCTGACAGTTGATTTGCACGCACTGTGGTCCAAGCTGCAAGTTTGGAAGCCCACAGGCCCACCACTGACGGCGAGGGAAGACGGACGCGCACCAACGGAGTCCCTCCCAGGGAGAAAACGGACTGCCCGCGCCCCACCCCCGCAGCTCCTCCGGCTGCAAGTGTCTGAGCCGAGTCCCGGGTGCACGTCCCACAGCTCAGGGAAGCGCACCGCGCGCGGGGACCGGCTCCGTTCCTTTCCCTGCGGTAAGAGCCTCGCCTCGGCCCCCCAAGCGACCCGCGGCTGACAGAGCCCAACTCTTCGCGGCGGCAGTGGGCGCCTCCGGAGAAGCCCCGGCCGACCGCGGCCTCAGGCGGGGCGCGGGGCCTGGGCGGGCGAGCCACGCAGGTTCCCGGGAGAGGTGAGCGAGCCAGCGGCTGACATTTTTTGTTTGCTTCAGTCTGGATGGTGGATGGCGGTAGGCCGAGGCTTTTCCGCCCGCTGAAAGTCAGCGAGAAAAACAGCGCGCGGGGAGCAAAAGCGCAGCGCCTACGCCAGTCTCAGTTAGGGTTAGACACGAAATGGCAGCCACCACTCCCGGGCCCACCCTCCGCAACCCACAGCGCCTCCTCCAGCGTCTCCTTATAAGGGAGCGGCCGCCGCCTGCGCGGATTGGCTGGGGCCAGCCCGCCGCGGCTCTCGCGAGAGCCGGTCTCGCAAAATTTTTTTTTTTTTCAAAAGTTCTGTTTCCCGCCATGAGGACAATCGCCGCCCCACCCACACGTTCCTTACGGGAAGATTGGATCTTTTCTTCAGACGTATTAACTTGTAATTTGAAAACTAACTTGAATGCTTTTTAGTGCTGTTTTCCATCTTTTACGGACCAGGCGAGGTGCACGTTACTATCTTAAAGAAATGGAGTTCATACAAAAATTGTAGAGCCAAATTCTCAGTTCGGATCATCACGTTTGTTAGAGAACTTTACCAAAATAGATTCCCGAACAGAATCTTGGCTTGGCTCATTGGGCTACCTCCGGGATCCTGACCTGTTCCCTTCTTGAGCAGAGGTTGTTTTATTACGTATAACTACTCTCTTCTCGATCTCAACATTGAGGACTGAATCTCCCTTTTATTAGGAAATAAAGGCTTTTCAGTCATTGACTTTGCTTTAATGTTGTGTCGTGATTGTGTTAAAAAAGAACAATGCACCATAAATTGTAGCAGGTTTTTATATTGGCCGGTAATGCTGTTTTTCATATAATTGGCTAATCTTAAAAGTTGAACTCTTCAATTGGGTGAACTTCATGGAGTTGTCGCTAGTGGCACCGCGATCTGAAAGAAAAGTAAAATGTTAAGGGGATTGGTTCGATATGGTTTACGATAGGGGAAAATATAACTAAACGGAAATTTCACATTTTATTTCCTTTCCCTAGATTACCTGAAAAGGATCATCCATGACCCCAATGAAGAGGCTAGAGTCTGTACAGAACATTCCAGGCTAGTTGTTGGGTTAACTGCCTAAGAAACCACAGTTAAGGACCGTGCCCCTGCCTAATCTAGCAAGCTACTTTGGAGAACACTTTAAATTTACATCTCTTAACCTCTTTACATCTCAACTTCTTAATTTGTAAATGGGAATACTATTTGTCTTGCCCATCTCTCTGGGATGTTGAAGTTTAAATTAGATAAATGTATCTAAACAGGTTAGCCGAAATTCCTTTTAGGAAAAAAACACTTTAAGAATTCTAAAATGAGGGGGTTGGGATCATTCTGTTAGGGGAACCACTGACTGAAACCGCCTGCCCTGGCCAGGTACCATAGTAACCACTTGCAAGAGCTATCTTAAGCAGGAGGTCCTGGTAAGGAATGCGGAACTAATAAGCTACCACCAACCGGAAGAATTTGGGAAAGATCAAAAGTAGAGAGGAGGGCTTCCCTGGTGGCGCAGTGGTTGAGAGTACGCCTGCCGATGCAGGCGACACGGGTTCGTGCCCCGGTCCGGGAAGATCCCACATGCCGCGGAGCGACTGGGCCTGTAAGCCATGGCCGCTGAGCCTGCGCGTCCGGAGTCTGTGCTCCGCAATGGGAGAGGCCACAACAGTGAGAGGCCCGCGAACCCCCCCCCCCCCCAAAAAAAAAAGGAGAGAGGAGACTCCAGTCCATGTGTTGTACCAACCTCCCAGAATCCTTCTCGCTAGAATCCATCTTGGCTGAGTGATGCGTGTGCCACCAGGAAGGATCCTGAGTCAGAGTGAGTGGCCAGAGACAACACAGAAATCAACCCAATTGCCATAAAACCCGAGACTGCGAGCCACGTGGCAGCGCAGTTCTCCTGTGTTCCCTTACCCTGCTGCTCTCTGCCCCGTCGCCCCTTCCCAATAAAGCCTCTTGCTTTGTCAGCATGTGTGTCTCCTCGGACTATTCATTTCCGAGTGTTAGACAAGAGCCCACTCTCGGGCCCTGGAAGGGGTCCCCCTTCCTGCAACAATTCTCTCTACAGTGCTTGTGACTCTAGTGAGTACAGCATCGACTATTCAAACTGCTCTCAGATAATCATTTTCTACACCTTATCCAATCTAGTAGTTTTGCTTACAATCACTAAAATGATAAAGACATGTCAAAAAATGAAATGCACCTCTTCACAAATGCTTCAGGCCAAACTGAATTACTTCCTGCTGCTTGTACATGCCCAAAGCCTTGGAAGCTTTGCCCTAATGTTCCCTCTGCCATCAGTGTGCTTCTGGTCAATTCTATATAACTGCATATCTACTGGGAGTGCACCACAGAAGTCATCAGGGAAGGGGACAGAGATGAAAGGAGAAAGCCCACAATCCCTGTCCTCTAAGAACATATCTAGTAAGGGAGAAAGACAAGCAAACCAAAAGATAAGGCTGCATAAATTAAATGGTCAATAAAAGTACAAGTAATATAATGTGCTGAAGGATACAAATAATCGATTTTGACTATGGAGGAAGTAGCATGAGCTGGACCTATAAATAGTCTAATTCTATAAGCAAAAAATAACATTGTGAAAGTTCCCATAGAGACATTATCTTATTTGTATTTCATAAGGACCCTGTGAGACAGATAGGCATTAGGATTAGCAACCCCACTTATCAATGAGGAAATTGATCTTCAAAATATTTAAACAATTTGTTTAAATCATGCAGCTGGTAGGTGGCAGGGCCTGGACCTGAACCCACATATACTGCCCCTAAATTCAGAAGGACGGGCACTCTATTAGGTTTAAATTTCAGCTTCAAATCCAGTCCCCAAAAGCCTTCCCTGAGCCTTCAAGTTGTTTTCCCTCCTATAAGTCCCTTTTTTTTTTTTTTTGCACGGGCTTCTCACTGTTGTGGCCTCTTCTGTTGCGGAGCACAGGCTCCGCGGCCATGGCTCACAGGCCCAGCCGCTCCGCGGCATGTGGGATCCTCGCGGACTGGGTCACAAACCCGTGTCCCCTGCATCAGCAGGCGGACTCTCAACCACTGCGCCACCAGGGAAGCCCTGTAAGTCCCATTTTATACTTCTCTTAGAACACTAAATCACTTTCCACCTTATATTACTGCAATTAAAGTATGAATTTCACCTCTCACACTGGACTGCGGGCTTCTTAAGGACACAATCTGACTCCTGATTTAGCACTTACTGCACTTAGCACAGTGCTTTCCATAGAGCAGATACTACATACTTTGAGTTATGTCAACATTGCCATCATTCTCTCAGCTACCTTCGTCATTTCAGACCCTTCTTTCCCCTTCATAACTAATTAGGCACCAAGACTTGTCAGTTTTTCATAATTTCTTCTTTTTAATTCCTATTGCCTATAATCTTGAGTATAAGACTTGACTACTTTACATCTACACTAACAACTTTCTAATTGATCACTGAATCTCCAGGGCCTTTCCCAGTCCAATTTATCCTCCAAACTACTACCACATTCATCTTAATTTCCTTATGTCTCCTGTTTTCAAATCTTTAAAGGCTCCTTTTTGCCTATAGGACATTTAAAACAAAGCCTTCCAGTCTCTGGCCTTAATTTACCTTCCTAGTCATTGCTCTTAGTCTGCTCAATATGAGCTCTTCATTTTTAACAAAACCAGTGTATTAAACATGCATTGAGTATGCTTTATTCATCCTCATATCTAGCTTCTTGCTCATTTCCACTATGCTCTTCTGAATATCTGCCCTCTTTTATTATGCTCCCACACCCATCCTAATACCACCCCATTCATCATGGCATACCTCTGCTATGAACTCTTCCCTTATAGCAACCTTCCTTCCATAAACTTCAACAACCTTCAATCTGTATCACTCATTTGGCACATATCATGTTCTACCACAAATTGCTCTCTCCCTCCAAAGGAAGTGTAAGATCTCCAAGGTAAAGAATAACATCTTCTCAGGACTTCTCTCGTGGTGCAGTGGTTAAGACTCCATGCTCCCATGTTAGGTGGCCCGGCTTCCATCCCTGGTCAGGGAGCTAGATCCCAGATGCATGCTGCAACTAAGGAGCCCACCTGCTACAACTAAGACCCGGCACAGCCAAATAAATAAAATTAAAAGAGTAATGTCTCCTCTAGCATTTAATTTGGTTCTACTCAATAAATATGTTATTTGACTGCTTCATCATTATTTTCCCCCATTATAGAAATGCAACAGAGACATGGACCTTCCAATAACTGAAATATTTTGTTCTCCCAGAAACATATAATATCCAAAGTTTTCTGTCACATGTACTCAAAACATTTTCTTCTAACCATTTTATCTGTATTCAGAAGCATCTTTGGTGTACTATGTTGGGTCCGACT
The DNA here is from genome assembly GCF_005190385.1 of Monodon monoceros. Classification (NCBI taxonomy): domain Eukaryota; kingdom Metazoa; phylum Chordata; class Mammalia; order Artiodactyla; family Monodontidae; genus Monodon; species Monodon monoceros. The sequence goes on along the minus strand of NW_021703767.1, from coordinate 96,090,767 downwards.
TCTTTAAATTCTGCAGCAGTGATCCACATGTGCTGGAAGGCAGAGAGGGATGCAAGAATAGAGCCTCCCACCCACACTGATATTTTCCTTTCTGGGGGAGCAATAACCTGCACAGGGGTGTTGGCAGGCACCACCTTTGCTATATCTTTAACTAGCCGCTTATCTAAACCAGGGAAAGAGGTTGATCCCCCAGCAAGGATAATATTGGAGAAAAAGGAATTCCTCAGATCTGTATCACATTTCATTATGCTGCTGAAGCACATCTTATCAATGCCAGGGGTCTCAAGATGCAGGAGACTTGGAGAGAAGAGGGCCTCTGGACAATGAAAGAGCTGGTCATGGAGTTTGATTGTCTTCCCATCAGGTAGTTGGTAAACCTTCTCTATACAGTCAGCTTTCTTGGCCTTTTCCTCTTCAAAGTTCATTGCCACATAACAATAGGTTTCCTTAATGTCTGTGACAATCTTTCTGTCTGAAGCACTAAGCAGCATGATGCCGTGCTCCTTCAACAGCATCATGAGGTAGTTGGTAAGGTCAAGACCTGCCAGATCTAGCTGCTGGACACTATGAGGCAGACAGTAACCCTCAAAGATGGGTACACACTGGGTAACCCCAGCACCTGAATTCAGCACAAAGCCAGTTGTGAGGCCAGCAGCAAAGAGAGCTAGCACCCCCTGGATGGACATATAGAAGGCAGGAACCTCCAGATGCTCAAAAAACACTTCAGTGACCCGTTGCCGGTTGGCCAGTGGGTTCAGTGCTGACTCTGTAATCAAGACTGGGCCATCACAGGGCTTTAGCTTCAGGTTATCGTCGTAGATATGCTTCCACATGATCTCCATGTCCCCCCAGCAAGTAATGAGACCACGCTCCACTGGGTAGCTGTAGGAAAAGCAATAAGATAAATGGCAGCTTTAAATTTTTCCAGTGTCTACTCTCTTCAAACATGGGTTAATCCCCGTATTTATTACCAGTAGCACTTTATGGGCAGTGCCCGCCAGAACCTCTCAGAGATGGTAACTGCCAGCAAAAGATAGCCCAGCTACCTTCCTCTGCAATTTTTGTTGCTTTCCATCTTCCCTGCCTCTTTGGAATACCCTTTTTGACTTTAAATATATATATAGGGAAATCTTCACAGTTTTAATATCAGTTAGTTGAAAACAAATAGCCCGGAAGACAAAGGTACCTTGAATTAACATTCCTAAATGAACTTGTATTTTATGAACGATAACTGTGTTTGTACGTTTGAATACATTTGAATAGATACAGCGAGCAAGTAATGTTCACTCTTTAGGTATGCGGTACCCTCAGAGATCTGCGGCTCGAGCGTTGCAATAATGATAGCTGGCAGAGACTTTCCTGTTCCTCACTTCTTATCCTTTCTCTCAGTGTTGGGCCTCTCCTCTGGGATCCCCCTACTTTGCCTCCACGCGGGTCCTGCCCGCCGGGAGAAGGCGGTACCTGATGGAAAGTGCGCTTCTCCGCTGCTGCGCTTGGTCTCCCACGCACACTTCCTGCGCGACCTCTGCCCCCCAGGTCTGGCCTTTGGCACGGCCTATAAAGTTCGGGTAGACAAACTGGGGCTCCCGGGACCCAGCCAGGCCCGCCTTGATCACTCCTGAGCCGTTGTCGATCACCACCGGTAGCTGGTAGTAGCTCATGACGCCGCCGCCTCCTGTCGCCCGGCCGCTCGGGCTGCCCTGGCTGCGGGCTAGGCGGGGAGCGCGGAAAGTGATGTGCCGGTCAGACGACCTGGAACGCCGCGTCATAGAGACCCCGGCACGGCCCCGCGGGGCCTGAGCCGGGCTCGTGGGAGCCGGGGGCTGGCGGGGAGGCGGGGGGGAGTCCCAGGCCGGGGACTCAATGGATGCAAGGTGCACTCTAAAGTGCCACCCACGATTGCGTCTCACCCGGGTTGGACCACTCCTCACCCCTTGGAATCCGGGAATACCAATATCAGGAAAACCTGACTTTCTTCCCAGAAAGCTAGATACAAATCTAACCTTTCACAAGAGGCTTTCTCTAATACCTCGATGAGCCATAAAAACAGTTTTATTTCTCAACGTCATTACATTCTGGTTAATAGATGTCTGTCCAAGGGCCTGCGGGAAGCTCTGAAATGCGCCCTCGAAACTGGAAAAAGGTGGAGAGATTTGACAGGGTAAAGTGTCGTAGCAGGGGAGGTACGGTTCACGCTTCTTAACTTCTAAAAAGAGAATTTCGTCAACTTGTAAAAAGAGAAAGGGAAAAAGTGCTAGAACTTAAAGTGGGTTTTAAATACTTTTATTATTATTTCTATATATTCTGGGCAGTACTTTGTTGTGTTTCTTTCCCCGTGTTTTCTAAGCAAAATGTACTCAAAACCAAAAAAGTATAATCTCACTTTAAAATTTTTTACGCAATCCCATCAGGTTACCCACCCCACGCCCCCGCCCCCGGTGTAATATGGAAGCTCATTCTCATTCCCTAAAAATTCTTGATTTTTAGGCATAAGGATGTGTCTGTCTCTCTGCAGGAAAAACGATATTCCTTAGGTCATATGAAGCTCAGGCTTAGAAAAATTTATTCATGTTTCGTGCCAAAAAAGTGCATCTCGATGTCTGATTTTCTTTTTTAACCTCTTCAATTTTGCACACCCTGTAGAAGATTTTAAAACAAATGCCGTCTAAAACAAGCACAGAGCAGAGGAAATTCAAAAGCTAACGACACGTCCCTCCACCAGAGGCTGAAAGGATCGCTTTCTCGCTAAGTAACAGCTAGGGAGTTTGGTGCTGCGCGGAGCTGCGCCCTGCTGCGAGAGCCGGGACTCCGGGATTCGCGTGCGGCCAGCCCTTCCTAGCCCGCCAAAGCCCTGAAACTCATCCGGTACTCTCAACAGAGTAACGCGAAGAAAAGAAATATAACACTTCTTTTCCGTAGAAGAAAGTAAACCGCAAAAAAGTGCAACCAACGGGTGCCCGATTTCTAACTAGGGGCTTTGCAAAAAGTGTATGCAAATTCCAACTTTTGAAATGGTAGCACTGTTCAACTGGACATACGGTTAATTTTCCTTTTTTTTTTTTTTTGGTTTCATTGTTTTTCCTATTAAAATTACGCTAACCCTACCTTTAAGCGCTCATGAATTGCACGTTACAACAGCGATATCAAGGACTTTCTCAGCCACTGCTGACAGACTGGTTTCCGTAGTGTAGTGGTTATCACGTTCGCCTAACACGCGAAAGGTCCCCGGTTCGAAACCGGGCGGAAACAGTGTTCTTACTTTTCCCCTGTTTACGTCCACTTACTTAACAGAGTCTTATGATGCTCCTTATGTTTACCCAGTTACTTAACAGGGTCTTGTGAT